>NC_056727.1:881780570-882075570 GCF_019279795.1 Protopterus annectens
ACTATCTGACTACTTCTACACATATTCACATAGTCAAGGTTACATATGTGCAGTCATAACTCTGTGTGTGTGTGCGTGTGTGTGTGTGTGTGTGTGTGTGTGTGTGTGTGTGTGTGTGTGTGTGTGTGTGTGTGTGTGTGTGTGCTAGTGCCATAATCCACCTTGATTTCTATCAGTCATCCTGGGTGTTGGCTGCAGTCACCACTAGCTGTGACAGCTTGACCCTTGAGGAACATTTCTTGGAGGGGACTACTTGATGTACGTATGTCTCTTGCTGTCATTTGCAGCCTTGGGGTTTGACAGTGGGTGTTGTACACAGTGCATAATTACAGGCTTCTTACAGCTCATTTATAACTTTTTGTACCTGGCAGACCTGTGCAAGAAATTTCTGTTAAAAATACCTGACTGTTTCTACACATATTCACGGATGAGATTATGCATACAGCTTAACAGCACTTCCGGGATTCGAACTTTGCCAGTTTGTGCTAAAATAGAATACAAATTTGTGGTTTATCACAATGAGCTACTGAGGAACTGATGTTTTTTTTTTTCTGACTGTTTTCAGTATTAAGTTGTTTGGACAATCTTCCTTGTAATTCTGATATTCATGCATGGTGGATGCTTGTTATAATCTGTAGTCAGATCTTGACATCTTGCAATATGGAAAACAATGGTTAACACAGCATTTCTATTCAGGGACCAGATCCTGGTGCATGGAACATTTCTTATAGCTAATCTGTTAATGTCAACATTACATCTACATTCAAACTACCATATATCAAAGTACACACAACAGTCTGGTGTTTAGTGTTTTATTGACAGGTACTGCTACACTTTTACTGATATATAGCCTGTACATCAGTATTACTCTGCTAATGTCTTGTTTATTCAGTACAAATAGTACACATTACTAACTACTAGCAGGTGACATTCTACTACATTCTGTTTATTTGCCTTGACTACTGCTAGCTAGATTAGTACTCACCAGCCTCGTGACGCAGCCTTAGCAGCCTGCTGGCATGGGCTTCCAAGTTTGCAGCCCTCTCTTCTGTTGCTGTACAGGAGATAGAGAAACATTTATGCATACCTTTCCATGTCATACTTAGGCTGGACTTTGAAACATGAGAATTGATAGTGGTACTTACACACTGTTGGGACATTCCGTACCCGAGCATCTTGGACCCACTGCTCCAAGAGGTCCCTCTTCCTTTGCTTCAAGTCAGCATAGTGATGCTGGACTTGCTCACCAGTTCGAGGGATGCCAGTTGCACTGGTGAGGTCATGAGCAAGACTGTCCCATGCCTCCATTTTGTATTGGGAGCCCTAGTACTGGTCCTGCAGCAGTCGCCCTTCATGGCTTTTTACAAGGAGTCCAACCATGACTCTGGACTCCTGCATGCCCCAAAACTGCGCCCAAAAGCACACACCTTCTCCAACACCAGCTATAGTGCCTGCAATTATCAGCTACAACTGGTTATCATTGTATTCCCACCTGTGGCATTTAAGTAGGGCTGGATTCCCACCCTTTGCTGTGATTGGCCTATTTTGAATATGCTGACCTGAGCTAAGTGACGGGCAAACCCAATTAGCTGAGATAAGCATTGTTTACATTGGTACATACAAAGCACTGTTCGCCAGTGCTTCAAATCTGTTTAGCTACGCTAATTATTGGTAAACATAACAGTTTAAGCACTATTTACTCTGGATAAGCATAGCTGAACATAATTAAGTAATGTTCAGCTTTCATTTTATGGACTTTTGGGATTGTGGGATGAATTCCTTCTAAATGTCATCTTATGATATGTATGTTTCCCTTCCATGACATCCCCCTATGTGCTTTCATTACATTACATTATTTTGTGGCTATAATGTATGGGACACTTGTGTTTATATGTGGGTTTCACAGTTGTACAACACTGACACCTCACATTTGGACCTGCTACACTACCCTGGTCAACAAATATATATTATTCATTATCTATTTATAAAAAAATAATTTAGTTCTGTTTCACATATGAAAATGCATAGATTGCATTGGGGCTCAAACCATGAATGCCTGCATGTTAAGCAAAAGCTCTAACCACTTCACTATTCCACGTAGACTAATTTGGCTGTATATTTCTATTTTGCTCCTTTAGATGTTTACATTCTGCTATGCATAGCTACGTGGTGAGCACACCCATTCAGCTACACTTAAACTTTATTGGGAACAGAAAAAGAAGTTGAAATGGTGTTCTATTTCTATTTTTTGGGGTATGCACCCTCTTAGGGCAGGACATCTGGATAAAGCGTGACATGATGGGGGACAAATAGGTTCAGATTTTAGATATTGCTCTTGCCAACTTAGAAAGTTGATAGAATAACAGGCTTTGCATTGGCATTGAGATTCAAATGTCTCTCATTATTTTCCACCTTCGTACATTAATGATTTTACACTAATTTGCCAGAAAACCATTCTTTTATGGAGAGTGGACCAAATATATGATGCTAAAATCTGTAATTCTGCTAGAATTTGTATAGTTGAAGGTATGTGTGTGCATTTGGACACATTTCCTGCTTTTACAGGATGCAGTAGTGCCATACGGCACTTTAGCAATACAGGGAGTGTGTCACAGAAGCTGTAACATACCCCCTGTATTGCTTTCCTCTTTGCCAGTTTCATTTCAGTGCCCGTGGACACTGAAATAATTTATTTTACATTTCACTCTAATATTATGCCAGTACGGCTGAAAGCAGGGGGCATGTTTAGTGTCCATGCACTGCACGGACATGCCCCCTGTGCTCGTATGTGGATCATGTCCATGTAGAGAATACAGCAGAATGCCTTCATTAATATGCAAGGCACCCTGCTGCTCTACATGGGCATGGAATGCTCCATGCAATAATAACACTATTCTTGCATGGAGCTTCCTGAATCCTGGTGTCTGTGTTGTGATATAAAGCTACATTCTGTTCCTTCCCTGTGGCTGTAAACCTGTTAAGCTTTTTAAAGTGTGACGGTGACTATACCCTGTGAAGAAATTAGACCCTGTCATCTGTGATAGCATGTCTAGCTGAAATTTTGTATATAAATTTCAGATTAAACTGTGTAATAAATGCCAGCACAAGTAACTATGATATTATAAATAAGTTCTTACATGTTGATTTATAATCTGTTTGTGCAGAATGTTTTAAAGACTTGAACAATGTTCCTTTACATTTCTAACTGTGAATATTTGTGAAGATTCTAAATGCAGACTGTCTCAGAATCAGCTGATCTGCAGATTATGTCATCAGAATGTTGACAGTTGCTATGTGTTACTGTCAGTGGCTGAAAGACAGGAAGGAACTTTAGTAAACAGCTGTTAATTGATTTTCAAAATATGAAATGAAAATTAGAACTGGAACAGTTGTGACAGTTAACCTAGTGTATAAAAGAGCCTACTGAAGTTAGTTGTTCTCAGTTAACAACCAGTTACAGTTGTACTGTACAGAGGTTACCCAAAAGGACTCACCAAGATCTGTAAGCATCCCTTTGCTCTGCTGTAATAATTTAGTTTGGATCAGGGACTGTGTTCTTTAATCAGATAGGAAAATCATAACTAATCAGAGTTTTTCTAAATATTGGATTTCTATCCTACAGTATTTATTTCATTTTCCTGGTGATTGAGTTCTGTTTGTTTGTTAGAAATTACTGTTTTATATTTTTAATAATTTTGTTCATTATTAAATATTTTTATTAACTTAAATCAGTCAGTATTTTCTTTAATGAAATGAGACTGCTTATACCTGCTTTGATAACTTCCCGGGCCACTCCAAAAGCCTTGCTGCTTTAGGTCGTTTGCTATCATTTGTTTTAATATCTAATTTTCATACTTGTACACCCCCTTTAAAAGGACATGTAGGTTCTCTTTTTGATGGCAGCATGTTATCGTATTATTTTGGGGAATGGGCATGGCTGGAAATCTGTGCCAGGCTTTCCCCAGAAGTGTTTGGATGTGTGAGATTTAATTATTTAGCTGTGAGTATATCAGTGGTCTTAAACTGGCACACATTGCTCTGAAGTGTATAATAATGAGTCCTATTAAAGGTGAACAGAAGTATAAAGTCCAGTCACAGGTTATTGAATGGGTTCCTGTTGTGCTCTTAGGGGAAATTGTGAAGTATTACTCCTGTTTAAGTGACGGTCTCACATTGGAGTCAGTAGTGAGAACTGAAGCTCCTTAGTTATTGACCTAAGATAGTGGGGTATGTCACATTATTGTTGGCAGTCTGGTGGGATATTATATAAAATGTTACATACCAAATAACCACAGACAGCAATTTCACTAATTGCCTGAGCTTTGCAAGCCAGGAAATATGACATATTGGCTGATTAAGTAAAGCAATATAAGTCATGAAACTCATAAAATATCCCATAAAAACAGGTTATCTCAGTTATTTATCATTTTGCAAGACCTTTTCAAAACATTGCTGAATTTTTAATGATTCTCAAAGTTAACAATATTTCTCACTGCTTCTATTCTTAGTGAATGGAACTGATCTGACATAGTAGGGCACTGTAATCTTATTATTTCTGCCACTACAGTGCATTAAGGACAAGAAGTATTTTTTTCAAGAAAATAAGATCACATCAGCATGTCTGCCCCTTAGGGTCTTCCAGTTTAGGAAAAAAGTAATAAGTAGTTATTATGCTACTACCAGGTTTGGATTGTGTAGAACTTCAAGGCATGGCAGAAATATAGGTGAACATGTAGATCAGTATCCCCCTACCTCAGTCTATGCAAGTTTGGGAATTCCTAACACAATTCAGAAACATCATAAACTCCCCATTTTCCATTTTTCCACATGGGGTTGGGGTATTCCATCAACTGTTACCACCTTTCTCTTACCTACTTCGACAATCATACTTGACTTTGTAGGTCTTCTCTCCCACAATTTACCCATCTCTTGTATGGACATTCTCACTTCATCTTGCTTCTTCCTGTCCCGCTCAAATCATCTTTGCTAAATCATCTTCTGCTTTCCTACACATATGCCTGAATCACCATAATCTGTTTTCTTTGACCTTCCCTGTAGTTGGAGCTACTCTGACATTTACTCTGATGTTGCCATTTTATCTGTCTCACACTGTGCATCTTACCATTTATCTCAGGTACTTCATCTCCATCATGTCTAGTTTCTTCAACTGCTCTGCCTTCACTGTCCATGTTTCTGTGCTAAACAAAAGTAATGGTTGCACCACTGTTTTGTACACTTCACCTTTTATTTTTGGCATTCTTCTGTCACACACTACCCCTGACATTTTGTGCCAGTCAGTTCAGTGCCTCTGATTCTAATTTTAACCTCCTTATTCAGACTTCCCTTCTACTCAACTATTCTCACCAGATAAGTGAAGCTGTTAACCTGCTCCACTATTTTCCCTTCACTCTCATTTTTCAGATTCTTCTGATTTTCTTATATGCTGCCATGACAACTGCCTTATCTGTATTTGGTTTCATCTTATGTAAATTCAGCAAATGTTAGAGGACTGGAATGCAAAACTTAAGTTCCTGTTCAGAGTCTGATTGTAGTGCCACATATCTGCATATAACAGCTTTGTTGATCTGTCCCCTCTGACCTGTCTCCTAATGTAGTCGATCACCAGTATGAAAAGCAGCAGACTCAGAGATGAACCCTGACGCACCACCACTCTCACTGTGAAGCCCTCTGGAAATATGAATATTGTTCATATTTGTGTCATTGGTTCTTTATACACAGTCCACACTAATTCAACCAGGACTTCAAAATATTGCAGCAATGCCCAAATCAGCTTTTTTGGGACCCTTTCTTGTGCTTTCTCAAAGTCTGTGAATACCCTGTTGGACTATCCCCTCATTTTCAGCTTTTTCCCCCATTGTCTGTCTCACTATGAATATCAGGCTGGTTGTGCACTATCCTGATTTTAATCCAAACTGCTCGCCGCTCATATTACTTTCTATTATGCTGCACATTCATCAGTCAACCTCTCTGGCACTTTCATGTGGTGTGATGGCAGTTTGATACTTCTGTACTAGCCACAGTTGTGAATGACCCCATTGTTCTTGAATACAGGCATTATTATGCTTATTATCCAGTCATCTAGGAAGTGGTTCTTGCTCCAAATCACTATGAGTACCCTCGAGCAATTTTCACCAAACTCCTCCTACACCCTGATCATATTTTTTAGGACTTTATCTAAGTATGCTGCTTTCCCTGTCTTCAGATTCTTCTTTCCTTTTCATAATAGGTTGTGCATTTGGACAGTATAGCTTTGGAGGGTTTCTTCATTCAGAAGCTGTGGTAAGTACTCCTTCCATCTTCTTTTGATGTCCTATGGACTGCTGAGTCTTTAACCTTCAGTTTACATCTTGTAACCTGATGGAATTTCTTTTTGCAATCTGCTGAGTCACTTTCCAGAAGCTGATAGACTTTCTCATATGTCTTGTTCTTTGGTATTGCACATTTAGCATCTTTGTTAGCCAACCAGTATTTATTCCTAGTCTGGTCCATCATTTTTATTTCCCACATTTTCCTGCATGCCTCCTTTCTTTTGATAATGTCATGGACATCTGCATTCCACTATCAGCTATCCTTATGTGCCTTATGTGGCTGAACCATGTATGAAAATATCTATTGTGCAGTCTTCACACTTAATGTTTTAAGATACTGACATTCTTCTGCTCCACCTCTTTCCTCTTCTTGATGGAACCCTGAGTAGTTCCTTAAACCTTAGTGCTTTCACTCCATTCAGTTTCTATGTCTTCAGCCTAATCTCTGTTGACCTTAGAGCTTTTCCTGACCACTGTTTGTTTCACCAGGGATGGCTCTTCCCTTTCTTTACAAGAAGTGTATACTGACTACTCATGTGTGTGATCTTGTGACTATCACTCTTGCTCAACCATGTGTTGGCCATCATCAAGTCATTTGCCAGACAAAAGTCAAGAATGGCCTGTCCCTCTTTATTCCTGTTATGCCACCCATGCAGAGCCAGGCAGTCATCATACCACTGTTCTGTCTGTCCTTATATGAGCATTCATATTATTAACACCAAGTTGTCCTGCTTTATCTAATAAGTCAGGCAACTGCTGCCTCAGTGCACCTATTTCCTTACTATCACAACCCAGCTGGGTGGCATAGGTTGAAACGATAAATAGTGTGTTATTTTTCTACAGGGACAACTATGACTGTGTCATTACTTCTGATGGTAGTCCTCATTATCTTCAGAAGAACCCCCCCTCACCACAATTCACACACAATCTATAGTCTGTCCTCCTCCTCCCTGAGTAGCAGGTTCTGGAGTCTAAAGCAAGGGGCTTGGCTTGCACTACCCTTCCACCTTTTCTTCTGGATACCCAGGATATCCAGTCTCCTCCTTACAGTTATATCATCCACATCTTAGCTGTGTCCTATCAGTGAACCTATATTCAGTGTCACAATCCTTAGTACATTTTTGGCAGGTTCATTGATTTTATGCCCAGCTTTTCCTCAGCAAAGATATTTCATATAACCCACCCCAGGCAACTAGACAGCTAGCCAGTATAATATTGATCCAGAGCTGGGTTTTATGACAGGCACACTATGACCAATACAGGCACGGGGACACCCTCCCACCATTGGCATGGATCCTTGGCAGAGGTCTATGTAGGCCAAATCTTCAACAAATCAATGGCAAATACCCATACCCATACCCATTTTTAACATTAGTCAACATGTCCAAATCACCTAGAACAAATTTTTACACAGTTGCATGGCCATCCCTGAAGCAGGCAGCAGTCTGTGACCCTTGATGTACTAGCTAAAGTATACTGTGCATCAAAACTAATGCCTAAAGTGGTTGGTCTACCCAACTGTTCCCCTGATAGCAACTACCTAGAGTCTGGGCTGCTGCCCATGGCACCACTCAATTTTGGTTGCTCTCTGCTAGCATTCCTCTCAAGTTTAACCCTTGAAGTGGAAACACCCAGAATAAGCAGTGTCAGTTGTACAACAGGTAGCACATTTTACTTTGGTGTTGGAAGATCAGAAGGCTGTGGGTTCTAGTTACACCCAAGGTGCATGCATTAATTTCAGTTACTGACACTACAGTGCACCTTGGGGGGGGGGGGTGCTGTACTCCTGAGTGTGCTGTTCTTCTGGTAAAAAATTAAATTGCCTGAGTTGGTCATAGTTCATAGTTCAGGTGAATGTAAAAGATCCCATGGCACCTATTAAAAAGAGTAGGAAATGTTTGCCTGATGCCCTGCTCAAATGTAATCAGTAGTATAAATATCACCTTGGGTCTCCCCTGAAAAGAGGTCACTAGTCTAGTGGGACAAGCCTGGTCAGCAAAGGATAGAGAGATAAATAAATGTTTTTTGTGAGGTGAGAATATACAAATACTGTACCTACAGTGACCAAAGGTCAGGCTCAAACCCTGCACCTTGTGCCTAGAGGAAAAAACCTTAGCTGTTATGCCAGTTGTATCTTATCATGTCTGAGTGACAGGACAGTTGTTGAAATTTTTAAATATTACTCAAATACACTTAGAAAATGTTAATACAACATGTTTTACATCAAAACAATAAGTGTGAACCTTTAATGACTGGCATTGACCTATGGTAATCCTCAGTATTTTACCACAAAAAAATAAAAAAATGTTATATATGAGACAAGTCAAAAATGTGAGGCAAAATCAGAGTTGTTTAGGTAAAAAGGGATAGTTGAGAAATATGCAACTTCATATTAACAACTGCCTTGTTGACATTACCTCTCTCTTTATCAGTATTTTTACGACTTCTTTTCACTAGCTGTGAACCAAGATGTTTGCTTAATGAATATTCATAATCTGCCCATCACTATACTTATGTGTAGTAATTACATAGATAATTAATATGCAGCAAGTATGCATGACACATGCTATAAGAGTATGCATACATTTTTCTACAGGCAGTATTTCCACCTACATATCCAGGAGTGATAGCATTCAATACTATCTCAAGTATACAACACTAGCCCCCGCCTTCAGACTGAACAGGTTTGGGCATACTATGCTTCTAGTCTGGGAGGTGAGTGTTGTACACTATTGCCAAAATTCAGGGTCTTTTACAAGTGTCCGTGTCCTAGTAGCTCACAACTCACTTGCTCCCTGCTATTTACACGAAATGGCAATTGTCCCAATTTCCACTGAACCCAATCTTGCTTAATTACATAGTCCTACCATCACCCAACCCTAATATATTGCATAGACCCACCAAAGCTGCAACTCTAGAACTCCCACCCAGTCCCTAACCTTAACCACAGCAGTCCCCTCCCGCTCAAGAGTTAAAAAGAAAATTTAAATATTTTTCACAATGTTAAGCTGTATTTTGCACTAAGTATTGGTATTAATCACCCATCATTCTCTCACACCTTTCATCACTTAACAAACCTATCTAATTTTCATTCTACTACTTTTTTCCTTAGGTTCTAACCTGCTCTTTTTCCATCAAAATAACAAGTAAACATTACACTACTGGATCTATCTGGAAGAACATAAACAGTTTGTCTGCTTCCATTTCCATCAGCTTTCAATTTAAACACCTGTATGTTTTGGACTATTTTAATAACTGCCTCCTATACACTGTAAAATAACTCCTGCTACATTAAGTGCAAGCACATCTACATTTATTCTAACCTTACCACTCCCACTCATTCACAAACACCTAATAACCAAACACCCTACACAACTATCCAATCACATTACACTAAATTCAACCAATCATGCAACCACTCTACACAACCACTCAGGTAGGATCACTTAGCCACACCCTCCTTTCACATCAGTTATTCCACAATTATACTCTTACACTGCTCCATCTCAGTTCTCCTGACATTTTTACTTCATCTTACATCCTACCACCACCACTCCATATCTAGAATTCATCACCCACCCACTTAACATTATGTCTTTACCACAACATAAACACAAACGTCAGCATTACACCATGCCTATTAAACATTACTAACACAATATGTTATAGTTATAGATACTTGCAACAGCTACCCACTGATTGCCTCCTTCACAAATATACCAACATTTCACTCAAACTAGCATTCTCACCCCACCTTGCATTTTCTCATCTTAATCTTTGTGGTGACATTCACCCCAACCCTGGACCAATACACTCCAATCAACAAACACAACCAACACTCAACCATCAGCCATCTCACCAACCATCCATCATAGTCCCGCAATTCTCAAACAACCATCGCCACAAAACTTCTGATCTCCTACTTTTAAACATACTTATCAGGGGTCTAATGAACAAACTAAGTGAATTCCACACCACCCTCTCACTCTATTCACCCAACATTGTAGTCCTAACAGAAACCTGGTTAAAACCTCACATAACTGACAATGAAATCTTAACTCCTGGCTATAATATCCATAGACAGGCTACAACATATGAAAGAGGAGGAAGTATTGCCATAATGTATAAAAATACTCTCAAGCTTGAACGACTAGATAATAATGATCAAACTACTGTCAATGCTGAGATATGGTCAACCCGACTTAAAATTAACCCCCCAAAAAATATAACTGTCATAGCTATCTACATCCTACTCTGCAACAACATTCACACAATTGAGTTATTCCTTTATAGTATATCTTCTACCTCTCGTCAGAAAAACATAATAATGGGTGACCTTAACACCGATTGGCTCACTTGTACTAACGATAACCCCTCATAGTTCATCTACCTTTATGGCTTCTCCCAAATAATCCAACCCCCTACCAGAATAGACAAGTCTACTAATAGATAATCCATACTTGACTGTTTCTACTAATAGACAATCCATACTTGACTGGACTCTAACTAATAGGCCCACACTATCCCAGCAGTCTGGCTGCCTCCCTGATACCCTCAGTGACCATCTACCCACCTACTTACTCAGACAATGGGTACATCCTCAAAAATATACCATATATAAACAAATTTGTAACAAAAAACTTCTCTCCCCACACATTATTTTCACACTCAAACAATGCAACTGGACCCAAGCAAAATTCCTACAGTTAGACACCGTAGTAGAACATTTTAACAATATGTTCCTAAGTATACTTGACAACCTTGCTCCACCTAAAACTATTCAAGTGAAATATAACTATGTACCTTGGTTAACAAATGGCACAAAACAATTGCTCAAAGACAGAGACAAAGCATGGACTCACTACCAAACCAATAAGAATCAAACCACACTTGACCACTATAGACTACTAAGAATCAGAGCAAAAAACACTCTTTAAATGTGACAAAAATCAGTGCTACACTAACCTACAACAAAAACACCATAGTAACTCACACAAATTCTGGGCCGCTATAAAGCAACTATTACAATCTGGACTTTCCTCCACTCCTACTCCCAATACTTTTGAGTCACAGTTAATATAGCAACACAGTTTAACACTCATTTCATCAACTCATTTCACTCACTAACCAACACAAATATTAATCATATGCCAACCCTAATAATAGACCTCACTGAAACCACCATCTCTCTCTCTCTCTATCTCTATCTCTCTCTCGCTCTCTCTCAAACCTGTACAAACCAGTATCATTAAAAGGATGCTCGCTAAACTTAGACCCACTATCACTGCTGCAGATAAACTGCCCACCGAATATCCAAAACTAGCAGCTGATACAATTGCATTTCCCATCTCTGTCTTAATCAACCATTCCATTACAGAACATTATGTGCCCAAACTCTGGAAAATATCCTACATTATCCCACTTCACAAAGGAGGTTTATCAAAAGACCTGTCCAACTATATACCAATATCAATTCTGCCTCCTCTGTCTAAAATACTAGAAAAATGTGTCCACCTCCATCTCCTTTCCAACAAACTACTTCCCAGCAACCAACATTAATTTTGCCCTAGACATAATACCACAACTGCCCTATTAAGCTTCACACACACACAGTCAACCAGCTTAAGAACAATAATCAACATGTTGCTGCCAGCTTTCTTGATATGTCCAAAGCTTTTGACATGGTGTCTCATCAAATGCTCCTTCATGAACTCTCCTTACTAAACCTCAGCCATCCTGTTCTCACATGCTTTCATAGTTACTTATATGAACGACAACAGGCTGTTAAATGGCATTCTGATCTCTTCTCTCTACTACCCATCTCAGTTGGAGTACCACAAGGATCAATCCTAGGCACTCTCCTCTTTTCAGTCTTTACCAGCAATCTACATAAAGCTACCCGATCTGCTACTATTATCCAGTATGCAGAAGACTCTACTCTGATCTGCTGTGCATCCTCCCCTCTCACTACTCCAAGAGGTAACTCAGAAGTCCTTCACTTCCATAGAAACCTGGATCTCCGAACATCAACTTATCCTTAATCCAAGTAAAACTAAACTAATGATATTTTCCAACAGAAAATCCCACCATCAAACCTCCTTTCTTATCTCCTCTTCTAACAACACCATAGCTGAACCTGTTACTCACACAAAACTGCTTTGGGTAACTATAGAAACATGCTTAAAATTCGATAAACACATAGCAGCAGTAATAAAAAAAACACATATCAAACTAGGCTCCTTATACAGAGTCAAGCCTTACCTCACAGACTCCACTAGGCAATTCCAAAGCCAGAACCCTTCTATACGCTTCACCAATCTTTAGATACCTAAAGAAAACAGACTTAGCCAAGTTTGAATCTTGCTATAACAAAATTGCTAGATCTGCAACTAACTCACTATTTAGATCTCACCACTGTAGTGCTCTTCATCAACTGAACTGGCTTGAACTGCCAAATCTCTTAAACTTCACTCAGCTATCTGCTGCCCATTCCATGTTATACCAATCTGAAAAATGTCCATCTCTCCAAGAACTACAACAACCACAGGCCAGTATTAAAAACTTAAGATCGTCTAACAAATTTATTCTACGAGTTATTTATTTATTTATTTATTTATTTATTGCATTTATTGCCCGGGAATGTCCACTGGGCCTGGAGGAGCCCATTTTCATTGGAGGCCCGGGGAGAAAAGCTCCACATTATTACATACAATTAACAAAATAAAACATTGTAGATACTTGAATAAAATAGATGTAGTACTATATACAATTAGTTAGCACAATTGTTGATATATACAAATGTACAAACAGTAGATAGGATAAGACAATTGGCAGAGATGACATTTCAGTAATACCCAGAAAGGACAAAATTTTATAAGTGACAGCGTAAATGTAAACAGAAGTATGAAAGTCAGAGTAGAAGAAGAAAGTAACTTAGCAGTATATGTGAGTAGAAAAAGACAATAGTATATACATGTGAGTGTGTAGGGTTCAAAGTAGAGGGGTGTAGATTACAGGGTGAAGCCAGTGAGCAGATGGTATCTGGATGAAAAGCAGAAGAGAGGAGGTGTGAGAAGTTACAGAGAAAAGAGTGGGAGAGATTGGAGAATAGAACCAGAGAGGTTCCATAGTGGGAAGTTAGATGTTGGTATTTTTTAGCGGGGTACAGGAGCATCGCCAGTTAGAAACTAAATGTAATTTTAGAGATTTTTTTTAAAAGAAGCAGACTTACAGGTTGATCTGAGAGAAGGAGGAAGATTATTCCATAACTTTGAGACAGCATGGGAGTACAGCATTTTGCTAGCTGATAGTTTGGGTTTCTCTATAGACAGCAACATTGTTTTCTGACCTGAGGTGGCAATTGGGCTGGTACATGGTTAGTATGGATGAAAGGGAAGGACAATGTTCAGGTTGGTAGATTATTTTGTGGGCTGTGGTTAGTTGAAGGCAAGTAGGATGATGGTGGGATTCCAGTCAGTTTAGTTTATGCAATGAGGAGTAGTGGTGGGTAGAGTATTCAGAGTTTGTAGAAAATTTGGCAATTTTATTGTAACAGGAATCAAGCTTACTTTTTAGGGTAGATTGTAGGTTGGTAAGGATGGGAGCACCATAAAGCAGAGTAGGAAGTAGGAAGGATGAGGCTAGTGAGGCTAGGGCCCTTTTGGCAGTGCAACTGATGAAATAGTTATGTCAATATAGGGCACCTAGCTTTTGACGTTTTTCTTTTATATTGCCATGGATATGAAGGTCAAAGGTTAATTTGTCATCAATGATGACACCTAGCAGTTTGGTACTAGGGACGACTTCTAGGATGGTATTGTTACACGAAGTAATTGTAAAAAGAGATTTATCAATGGGGGTAGTTTTTGTGGGAGCAAATAATAAAAACTTTGTTTTGTTGGGGTTAAGGGCGAGGTGATTCTGGGACATCCAATGCTAGGTAGATGTGAATGCTTCTTGGGTAAGTTGCTGTAATTTGGTGAGAGATTTTGAGGAGGAGATGATAGTTGAATCATCAGTGCATTGGATGACAGAGCTATGAGTAAGAGTTTGATGAAAGCTGTTGACAAATATACTAAAGAGGAGGGGACTAAGAATTGATCCTTGGCAGTGATGAAAGGGGAGGAAGAGGTTTGCCATTTAGAGGATTGCTGCCAGTTTTTGAGGTAGTTTGTAAACCATTGTAGGGTGGGAGGAGAAAGATTGAGGTTGGAGAGTTTGCTGAGCAGTAGGGAGTGAGAAATGATGTCAAATGCCTTTCATAGATCGAGAAAGAGAGCTGAAACTAAGGAGCCAGAGTCACAGGCTCTGTTTACTGTGTCTAAGAAGGAGATGAGGGCAGTGTTGGTGCTATGTCCTGTCCTGAAGCCATGCTGAGTGGGAGACAGCAGTTGGTATTACAAAATCAAACAACAGCTTTGGTGACTCACTCTACTCTAATCACATTGCTAAGATATGGAACAATATACCTCAGGAAATCATACATACTACTAACATCTTTACATTCAAACAACTCCTTAAAGCCTACTTATACAACTCATGGCTTTGCTCTTGTGCTAATCCTGGATGATTTTACCCCTCACATTTTCTCCTTTCTTTTCTTTACTCCCTACTTACAAGACACAAATGCATAACCTTTTTACAACCCCACCAGCTGCTCTTGTCTAGTCCCACTTTATTACCCCTTTTACTCTCTCATATACACCAACCTTTCACTATCATCACTCTTCACTTTATTCTTTATCTTCTTCCATCTTATGCACATCCTCATCAAGTACTCTCAGTCTTGCTTCTTCCACTATCCTGTCAATTATGGGGTCTATATCACATAGTCGAACTGCAATAAGTTCGACTACCACAATGTCAAACCCGTAAGTTTGAAATGCAATAACTTTGAACACTCAGAACAGTGATTTTTTTCCCCAAGGGGAAAAAATTATTGTTCCAGTACAAAACCAAAGAAAACACACGTACACTATAAAATGTTCCTAATGTGGGGGGCTTCACCCCCCACACTCCCACACCCCACATAATTAAATACACCAACTCCAAGATTGCCCCACAGTGGAGGAAATAGCAAAGCTGTGGAAATGGCCCACCAAATTTTTTCCCCTGGGAAAAAATTTGGTGTTCCACGGCTTCACTATTTTGACATTTCGAACTTCCCAGTTCGATGTTATGGCGTTCGGACACCTGTGCGTTTGAACTTCTGATATAGACCCTACTTATCACATCACTCTTTCTTAATTATTTAGTAATCACTGTTTTATTCTTTATTAACACTTTTTCAATACCATATTATGTAAATAAGCTTTCCCCTAGATAACAACACTTGCTGATTGATTTAACTTGTCTCAATTTTTCATATGATAGGCTGTGTCATACAATTGCTGTATATAACTACTATAGTTGTGCACTGTCATGTTATTATTTTTATTGTTATTGCACTAATCTACTATTATGTAAAATGTTAAGTTAATGTTCCTTTGTTTGTAATGTGGAGCTTTTCTCCCTGGGACTCTGATGAAATGGAATACATGTCCAGTTGGACCTTCCCAGTAAACAAATGTCAAATAAATAAAAAATAAAATAAATTCCCTAATTGCTCCCCTAGACCTAAAACTTCCCACCCAGTCACTACCTGAAACCCTAACCCTAATCTATACTTCAACCCTCTCCCACATACACATCTATATATCTGTATATATGTGTGTGTGTGTGTGTGTGTGTGTGTGTGTGTGTGTGTGTGTGTGTGTGTGTGTGTGTGTGTGTGTGTATATATATATATATATATATATATATATATATATATATATATATATATATATATACCTACATATATATATATATCTATAGTTGCCAAACCAGGCATGAATTTCCTGTTCCCCATTCACTTGTCTAAGTTGCACTTGAATTGGGTTAGGGAGGAACTCTTCTTCACATGGATGGGAGTCTGTTCTATAGATAGGGTAGTCTCTGGAATACATACCTGTCTCTCCAGCTGGTCCTAGTTATATCACAGGCAAGGTGTCTTTAGAATGGGTAATTCTGGTGCTGTTTGTTTTGTGGATATGCAGGAGGTCCATCAGAGTGGGGTCTGACAATGTCCTGTATGCCAGGCATAGATGTCCCCCTCAAAAGCCTGTAGGAAACAGAATATAGGGCTAGGGCCTTGAGGTGGTCTGCATAGCACATTTTACTTATGCCCTGCATTCTTTTAGTGAGGAACCTCTGTGGACATTCCAATTGTTGGATATATCTGGTTAGGTACATACCAAAGGGGGCATTGTACTCAATGATAGGTCTGATGAATGTCAGATACAGTGGAACAATTACTTCCTTGGACTTAGATGCTATACCTTTGTTTATACGTTGTGCAACATAGAATGATTTCCTGACTACTCTAGACAAGTGATGGTCAAAGGCTAGATTATTTTCTATTGATCAACAAAATAAAAAATAATAAAAAAAAAAAAAAAAAAAACACAGAGAAAGTGAAAAACACCAACTGCAGAAGCATTATTTGTTTGTGTCTTTTGGCTTTTCCCGGTTAGGGGTCGCCACAGCGGAACTCCGGTCCACTAATGATTGGCAGTAGATTTTTACGTGCTGGCTTGCCAGGCCTAACGCACAACCTTCAATGAAGGAACGCCCATTCAAGCATGTCGCCACACAGAAGACACTCTAATTGAGAATTGAACGGGCAATGTCTAACTGTGAGGCGACAGCGCTACCGCAGCACCACCACCGCATAAAATCCAAAATTGTTTAATACTCTATTGCCTCGGCTAGTAAGCCTTTCACAGAGTTAACATCACAGTAGTACAAGCTACACTTAAATAACAAATATCACTTCATTAATCATGCCCTTGTGGTTTCTTCTATATAGGAGAAACCAAAAGAATGTTTAAAATCAGAGTACAAGAGCATGTTAGAGACATTAAGAATCAAAATATGGATAGCCCTGTGGCATCACATTTTCATGCAGTACATTTGGGGTCTTGTACCAGTTTAAAATGATGTATTTTAGAACAAGTTGTGATTAAGGATGATGTTGCACTTAAAAACAAACTGTTATATAAAGTATATAAAAAAGTAGTCTGTATTTTAAAGTTTGGCACTTTGGTGCCTTATGGTTTAAACAAAGAACTTGAGTTGAATGCTTTTCTGCACTGTGTTAATTATTAATTTGTGTTTAATTGTTTTAATTGATTAATGAAGTGATATTTGTTATTTAAGTGTAGCTTGTGCTACTGTGATGTTAACTCTGTGAAAGGCTTGCTAGCCGAGCCATAGGAGTATTAAACAATTTTGGATTTTATGCTTCTGCAGTTGGTGTTTTTCGTGTTCTCTTTTTTTTTTTTTGTTTTTTTAGTGAATATGGCCAGCAATTCACTTTTGCAGCTGCCTCAGTTATTTTGAGATGACATTACTGATTCTGCACATCTTCTGCTCAGTCTTCCCTGAGGAATAATTTACAACCATGTGCAGTGCTGGAAGGCACTTCAGCTCAGCATGCAGAGCCTCCTGTGTTCTGGGAAAGATTTCTGTAGTAAGGTGGATCCAGGAGAGGTGACAATCCATTTCAAAATGTTGGTGGACTTATGGCTGGTAATTTTTCTACTGAGGTTCATAGTAATATTGATTCCCTTGAGAGGCTGCTTAACAAAGAAAATGTGATTCATTATAACATATTGGGCCTTAAGAAATATTTAGATCTTGATATTACACCTAGGGGTCTGCATTTTGTTAAATACCCCACTACTCCTTTTAACTCTACTGATCCTGCTGATAAACAGCTTGAAAATAGATGGGTAGCAGCTGCCCATCATTGTGTTAAAAAATGGATCCAAATTTTACTTGAAAGAGATGTTCTTAAACAACGAAAAGTAAAGGAAGAAATTTCTGTCTCTTGTTCTATCTTGTCTGCACAAACTGGTACAGCTCATTCTGAGCAGTTGTTAAGCTCAATGAATGCTTCACTTGAGAAGAATTCTGCTGATATTATTAAAAGGAAGATTCATAATTAGAAAGGGACATTCGAGATTCTAGCTCGAGGAACATTTTCAAGAAGACAGTTAAACAAAACACATATGGAGGCTCTGGAGCCACTTCTCCAAGCGAAAACAGCAAGTAAATGTTTCTTTTGCCTCTTCTGAAATCAGCAGTAGTGCTGGGGAATCTGACAGCAAAACTAGGGCTTTTCCTCCCCTTCCACAGCCCCAACAGCCCAATTATATACAGGAGAACTTTCGGAGTTACAACAGACCAGGAACCAACAATAATAATTGAAAACAGGGATATTTCCAGAACAATAAGGAGGGACAGTACTTTAACAATAAGAAAAGAAGATATTGACTATAGTAATGTTTGTAATGTAGTAAAATCAGCCAGTGTTACCAGTGGTGACAACTTGATTGTAAACTTTACAGGTAACCCGTTGTCTTGTATAGAATTATCAGTATTACAGCATGGGTTAACATTTATTCCCACATCTCTGCCACAATTATATGTCTGTAAGATTGAATTGTTTAAGTTGTCTAGGAAATTACATTTGTTGGATTATTTTGAAAATAGTAAGATTGTGTCTGAGGATGTCCTCTCCATTGACACAGATGGATAGGATGGGGAATGTGATTTTTTTCTCATGTAATTCATCAATGGATTCATATGATGACATTAATGCCTACTGTCTTTTAGATACTTCTAAGGTACCACATAGTAGTAATTTCATCCCACCTTTTGTTAATAATACCATCCAAGAGTTTTCATCTATGGTAAATTATGCTCTTGGGGTTAGTCTGAATACCTTTAAAAAAGAAAAAGCTGAAGTATGTTATAATTTGACTAAGGGTGAATGGAAAGCACTGCAATGTCTTAGTACTAGGAGGGACATTGTTATCAAGCCCTCAGACAAATGTCAAAAAATAGTTGTGTTGCACTATATGCAATATTTTAATATGTGTATGGATCATCTTTCTGACAGTAATGTATATTGTGTGGCCAGTGAACATGAAAATTATGCAGGTATAGATAGTTTTAAAGATTTGCTACACAAGGGTTACAGACTTGGCTACTTTTCCAAGCAAGATGTTGAAGTTAAATTTAAAGTGGAAGGCAGTTGTTTGGCAAAAGTTTACTGCCTGCCAGAAATACATAAATAAGTTTTTCCCCCTCTTGGAAGGCCAATTGTGGCAGCTGAGAATTATTTTTTACGTAATATGGGTCTATTTCTTCATACTTATTTGTTTCGGTATGTTGTTGGTTTAGACTATAAAAGATTCTTTTCATTTTCTAAAAAATATTGAGTCCATCACTTGTCAAGAAGTTTTTTTCTGGCTGGTTCTTGATGTCAAGAGCCTTTATACGAGTGTTACACATCGGGTGGGACTTGAAGCTCTTAGGCTTTTCTTGGCACTAGCCTGGTTAGTACTTTTGTTATATAACTGTTATATTTTAGTTTAACCCATAACTTCTTCGAATATAACTGCATCTGTCAACAGATGCAAGGTACAACAATGGGTACATTCTTTGCATCCATGTATGCTAATTTGGTAATGGGTTTATTTGAGTTAGAGTTTCTTTATAAGTTAGTTTTTTTTAATAAGTATGTTGTGCTTTATAATAGATTTACTGATTTATTTTTTTATGTAAGGGCGGTGCATGGCTAATGGATTATTTTGTAGCTTCTCTTCAGGAAAACAGTTTTAGCTTACAATTTGATGGTGTGCAAAAAGGCATTTCTGTTTTTTTTTTAGATTTGGAACTAAATATTGTTGATAATATGATTATTACAAAGATTCACAAAAAATGTTGATGATGGTACTCATTTTTTTAGATATAACAGCTGCCCCCCCCATATTTTAAGGGCTTTGCTTATAATGAGTTACTCAGAAGAAATAGGCTGTGTAATAACATTCAGTTTCTCAAGGAAGAGATTTTGCATTCTTGTATAGCCTTTAAACAAAGGGGATATAGCAATGAATTAATAATTAATTCTTTGAATAAATTGTTGTGATTGAGAAGGGATACCACTAGTGTGGTTAATGTTCCAGATGATATGAAGTCTGTGAATAGATATAGGAGTCATGCAGGGAATATTAGTGATAAAAAATATATTTTGTCACTACTTATAATATTTATAGTGTTGAGTTAGTAAAAATCTTAAGATATTACTGGCCATTCTTACATAAGGGGAAGTCTAGGATTAAGAATTTACCTGACTTCTTTACTGTCTCCTATAAGAGAGCCAGAAATATAAAATACATGGTTGTTCATAATTTGTTCTCTATGCCTACTGAAATTTTAACTATTCCTTTACAAAATTCTGGTACATTTCCTCATGGTAAATGCTCTATTTCTATTTATATGGTTAGGACTTTTGAAAAAATAAATGACATCTTCTTTCAGCCTAGGGCTTTTTTCTCCTGTGTGTCTAAGGGAGTGGTTTACTGTCTCTCATGCTCTTGTGGTTTCTTCTATATAGGAGAAACCAAAAGAATGTTTACAATCAGAGTACAAGAGCATGTTTGAGACAATAAGAATTAAAATTTGGATAGCCCTGTGGCATCACATTTTCATGCAGTACATTTAGGGTCTTGTACCAGTTTAAAGGATGTATTTTAGAACAAGTTTTGATTAAGGATGATGTTGCACTTAAAAACAAACTGTTATGTAAAGAAGCAGTCTGTATTTTAAAGTGTTGCACTTTGGTGCCTTCTGGTTTAAACAAAGAACTTGAGTGGAAGGCTTTTCTGCAGTAAGTGTTAATTATTAGTTTGTGTTTAATTGTTTTAGTTAATTGATGAAGTGATATTTGTTTAAGTGTAGCTTGTGCTACTGTGATGTTAACTCTGTGAAAGGCTTGCTAGCTGAGGCACTGCAGTATTAAACAGTTTTGAGTTTTATGCTTCTGCAGTTGGTGTTTTTTGCTTTCTATTTTTTTTTTTTTTTTAGATTACTATCTATGTCTGTTCCTAACTCCCTGATTACTGGGTCAACTCTAATGGGTGTGTTGTCAATGTGATAGTTACCAGGGGTAGATGACGTCTCAAAGGATACTATCATGCATTTCTTATCATTTAGTTTTAGTCCATGACTCTGACACCAGTTGTTTGTCTGTGTCAACCCCTCCTGTAGAACATTTGTATCGGTGTGGGATTCAATGACAGCTCCTAATTTGCAATCATCTGCAAATTTAGTCAACCACAGACCACTGACATTAGCCTTAACTTCAGAGAAGTAAATGCCAAAAAGGAGCTGTCCAAGGACTGATCCCTGAGGGACTCCACTTGTGACTGGCGTTTTTGTAGAGGTGGACTCCCCAGGTTTAACTTCCTGGGTCATGTCTGTGAGCCAGTTGGCTATCCACCAGGTGACATACGAGTGTGTACCTACTGAATTTTTCAACAATGCCCGAGTGAGGTATTGTGTCAAATGCTTTGGGCAGGTCATGGTAGGCAGTGTGAACCATTTTTCCCTCATCCATTGTTTGGTTACACTCTCAAAGAAGTCCACCAGGTTGAGTAGGCATGATCTGCCCTTAATGAAATGAAACTGGGTTGTTTCCAGTGTCTGGAGGTTTACTATATCCCTATTGATCATTTCCATTATAATTCTTTCCATGGCTGTACATATACGACGAGTGAAACTTATGGGCCTGCAGTTTCCTGGCTCTGTAGATATTCCACTTTTGTGCAGAGGGATGACTGTTGCTATTCTCCATTCATGAGGCATGAAGCCTGTTTGGAGGTTACAGTTAAATAGCAATTCCAGAGGCCCTGATAGGTCATGTTTCATGCTATTTAGAAGGCATTCTGGGATATTGTCTGGGCCCATTGATGCAGTGTTCTTGGTCTTGGAGAGAGCATTAAGGACCTGTTCCCTAGTGATAGCAGAGGAGTTATGTTTGATGATATTTCATGAGGGAAGGTTGAGGGGGGTAAAGTTGGAGCCGAATTTATCAGCCAGGAGGTTTGCTATATCTTCTGGCTCAGTATAGGTGGCTCCATTTCCAATGAGCTCTGCACACAATTGTGCATTGCCTTTGAGGCTGTGGACATAGCTAAATAATGCTTTGTGGTTGTCCTTGCCCTGGGAGGCCAAACATACCTCAAATTTGGCTTTGGTAGAATTTATTTATCCTCTGAGTTATTTTAGTTTGAGAGTGCTTTTATCCTACTGGGTGCAGCACCTCCTAAGTTTTGCCATGATTTTCTTCCTTCTGTTATACAGCGTACTGATTTTGTGATTCTACCACTGTGGCTTGTTCCTTGAGTTAGTTCTGTACTTCTTCCTGGTTGATACAGCTGGCTCTATGCAGCTATTAACATGCTTGTACAGGGTTTCTGTGAACAGTTCTGCATAGGCAGCAGTGTTGTCAGGGTTTATGAGGGCTTGAAATTTTGCCAGGTTATCACTTAATAGCAGGAGGTCAGCCTTAGAGTAGTTCTTGAATATTCCAGGTTTAGCTGGGGGGTGCAGGTTTTACTTTTACTTCAAAAGAGATCATTTTGGGTGTGACCTTACCAGGGAAGACATTACAGTAGGGATGTGCAGCACTCTCCCATATTAGTGAGGACTAGATCCAGTATGGTTGCACCCCTGGTTGGTGTATTGACAATCTGGTCCAGGGAGTTTGCCTTTACACAACCAAGGAATCTCTGTGCCTGTACATTTAGTATCGTATAGGATTCCCAGTTTATAGGGGGGTAATTAAAGTCACCCATGAATATGGTATTGGGTTGGATGGTTAGTGTTTCTTTTGTCTTTCGGCTTTTCCTGGTTAGGGGTCGCCACAGTGGAACTCTGGTCCACTAATGATTGGCAGTTGATTTTTACGTACCGGCTTGCCAGGCCTGATGCACAACCTTCAATGAAGGTACGCCCATTCATGCATGTCTCCACGCAGAAGACGCTCTAGTTGAGAATCAAACCAGACAGCGTCTTACTGTGAGGCGACAATGCTATGTGTTTCTAATAAATTTAAATAGATGGTATGGGTTTTGTGGGTCATAGAGGGGGGCTTATAGCTTGCAAGGAAGTGGTATTGCATTTTGCCTATGGTCATTTGAACATGGAGCAGCTCAAGTGCATTGTCCTGTTTGACCAGCCTTGAATTATATTTATTTTTGATTTAAATAGAGACACCTCCACCTTTAGTCCCTGCCTGAGAAGTAGCTAGTCTAAATTATAACCTTACACTGTTGGTGTTCTCTCAGCGGCTTTAAACCACGTCCCAGTGACCTCACAGACATCGTCATTCTCTAGGGTGAAGAGAGCTTCTAGGGAGTGGAGTTTTTTTTTTTTTTTTAGACTAATAGCATTGAGCAGTAATATGTCGGAAGTACTTTCAGTTTGGCATTGCTTAAAAAGGGACTATGGGGAAGACAATGTTTTAGCTAATATTCAAAAGCCTAGAGGGGAGAGGTGTAGACCATCCCTGGCAAAGCAGAGTGGTCTGTTAACTATCTCCTTCCATGTTGACAAATATTGCACCCCCTTAGAATGACACCAGAAACTAAGCCAGTTATTAGTCAATCATCTTTTGTTCATATTGTGGCATCATCCTTGAAGGTAAAATGCTGCACAATGTTAGGCTCATACCAGCCTAAGACACATATTCCGAGAGCTAAGTCTTCATATAGTCTAGAAAAGTACGTCTTGGGTCATTTACTCCCACATGGACTATGACAGAGTCATATTGGTACTTGTGGTTTAATAACCTGAGTTTGTGCATAATGTGATAGATCTTAGCCCCTGATAAGCAACTGACCGTGACTTTCTCCTTACTCAGCCTGGTGAGAGGGACATCAGTGTCATCTCACGATGGAGTCCCAATGACTAGAATGTTGCATTATGCATTGGCTTGCCTTATGGGCTTAGAGTTAGAGGCTCCATGAGATATAGCTCTATGTGTTGATGTGGATGTTGTTTTGAAAGAGTGCATTTGGGGCTGCTGAGGGTATTAGTTATGTGTACTTCATCTAGGACAACTTTGAGGTTTAGGAAGGTTACATTTAAGTGCCTCAGCATATGTGGGTCAATATGTCTGCTTTGCATTGTTTGTGATGGGTACAGCATGTGTACTACTGACAACCTTATTGACATTAGGAGTACTTTTATGTGAGAGCTTTGCCTCCAGTGAAATTGTGCAAATATATCTCTCGTATACCATATCAGTTTGTTTGAGAATTAACTAGGTGTCAATAAACATGAGGCAATTTCTACATTGCCTCAAGATGCCCATATCCACCAAACTGGTAATAGAGACAGTGGGAAAGTTCATATCCATGAAAACAGACCCTTTTTTATTGATTAGACAGTTGAAGTGATAATATCAATCAATGTCAGGAGTATCTGGTTTGCAACTATGGGGACAGTGCTTATCATTGAAAACCAATTGTCCTGTGTGCGACTAGGTATTGGAGAAATTTCAATTGTGCTTTTACAAGAAAAGTGTCACTCAAGGTATCTGAGTCTGTACAGAGCACTCCCTAGCACTTGACAGGAAACTAATATGTAAACCCTGAAAATTTAAGGATGAATTATTTAGGCAGATATTCTTGTTAGAAACAAATCAAGCAATACTTCCTGAAAACAAAGAATTAGCTTGTCAAGTATGAAAAGAGGGGAGTGGCGTGAATGGCTACTGTCTGGCTACTACTAGTGCTGGTCTCACCACAGCTCCACTCTGCTGGGATACAATGCTCCTTTGCTTCTTTTTCTCACCAGAAGCAAAACATTAGCACCAATCTAGAGATAAGAAGCAGGCCACAGCCCATTTGGTGATCCACAGCCTTGTCCCAGATGATGCAAGACTTGTTGTAGCCTTTCCCTGGTAGATGCCTTGAGTAGCAACCAGGCCAATCAGGAACGTCAAGCAGAGACACTCACTGTCCAACTAGAAACAGTCAGGAATCAATGCACTCTGCAACTTCTCTCACCAGGAACAGAATATAAGCACAAATTCCAAGCTGTCACCTATAACGTAGTTATTATATTTCTGTTGCCACAAAATTTCTTTATATTAAAAGATATTTTCCCATGGACCACTCATCAGGTTCTTCTCAGCCTCAACCACATGAAATCTAAAACCTAAATTCTATGCACACAACAAATCAAAGTATACTTAAACAAGGCAGTGTTGTAATTTTTAGTATTTGTCACAAGTATGTTCATAAACTCTTTTTCTTAGTTGGTGTTCCATTTTTCCAATGTAAAACAAAGTGCAGCCCTGACACATTATGATGTACACCACACAAGCAGTACTGCAATCTGCATCCACCAATAATTTCAAAGTATTATTTCCCAAATACTTAACAGATGTGTACTCACTTTCCGAGAGAAGTTTACATTGCCTGCAATTGTCACACGTCTCATACCCCTTACTTGCCGAACCCTTATGGCTATATTTTTCAAATTTGCTCTTAAAATTGATACCCTTCTTATAAATAAATAAATAAATAAATAAAGGTGATGCTCCTAAAATGGCCAATACATCATTATTAAACCTAAAAATACCGCAATTCCTACTTATGATGTCCTTAATCTGATTAGAACCCCCCAACTTTAAAGTCATTGCATATTCAAAAGGACTTTTCCCAGTGCTGACATTCAGAGTAGAAGATTTACCCCAGTCTCACACAATAAAAGTTTAAAATCCACAGTCCTTCAATTAGTAATGTCAACAACAATCTCCTAAACAAATTGATAAGGGTGACCCCCATCAATAAAAATGTTCATTAGATTAATTTTTTTCATTTTCAAAAATTCCATCACCAGACACCATCCTCAAGAGCCTAATAAATTGTCAGTTAACCAAACTCTTTTTTGTGAAATATGTTGACAGCTTTTAAAATTCAGAAAAAAGTATTTATGTCTACATATCCAGTTAGAGTATGTAGGCTTCCTATATAAATTTGAGGAAAAAAGCAACAACTTCTCTATAAATAGTGAAAAAGAACACTTGTTAGCAGATAATATCATGCAGCTATTTAATTCAAAACACAGACTGTCAGAAATTCTGGATGCAAACACATTCCCCAGGATTCAATAAAATCTGTGTAGGCTCTGTGTAAAGGATACACAGAAAGTCCTCATGTACTGTTCCCCCTCAGCAGCACGCCATGCATATTAATCATGGCATGCTACCGAGGAAGATCACAATAACACAAATATTGAATCTGTGTAAGTAATAGTGTAGAGGCTGTCCTGTAGTTGTGGATTGTCCATGAAATTCCTGGATAGATATTATGCACCAGATAAGTGTCCTTGTACTGTACCCTGCTAGTGTATAAATATGTTTGAATTTTATTCTTTTTTTTAATGCCTGTTTGCGCAGGGTGGCGCGGAGTGCAGCAGCGCCAAGCTGCACTTACAGATACACAGCTGACACCTGCCAGACATCTAAAAATAGAAACCAGATGTAATTAATTATTTTTATTAATTTTTTTTTGAATGGTCGTTTGCGCAACGTGGTGCTTAGCAATGCATAACAGGTAGTTTAGTAGTATATGTGAAGGTATACTGGTTTCCTCACTATCCAAGAAGTTAAATAGGGTGAGTCATGGCCTAAAGTGAAGTAGGTCCTGGGTTTGAGTCCTGCATACTAATACCTTTTTAAATTTCATGCCGTGAAAATGTGTGAGGTGATTAAAGGGTGGCTTAATAATAAAAAAAATGTTACATTTGGAAAAGCTGTGCTATGCTAAGCACTGCTTAAATATGGTCAATGGCTATTATTGTTTGTGCATTGCTAAGCTCTGCTGAAACATGGTTGTGCAAGTTTACGCAATGCTCAGCTCCACTAAAGTGGTTTGCCCAATACTAAGCAACACTGTGCTTTTTTGAAAGTTACAGTATGACATGTAAGGGTGGAAAAGCAGCCTATATTAAGGCCAATAGGTGAAAATTCTATAGCATTCATTGGAGTCCATAGTAAATTGTTGATATGCCTGGCGGTGTTGGTGAGGGAGGGTGCTTTTGGGGGCAGAGGTGGGGTATGCAGGAGTCCAGAGTGTTTGCTGGACTCCTGGTTCAAAACAATGAACCCTGGCTGTTGCAGGGTGATACAAAGGTTCAGAGTGTAAAGATGAAGACTAGGAGGATCAGTTGGCCATGTCTCTTACTAGTGCTACTGGTATCCCCCCCCCCCACTGGTGAACAGTGTCATCACCAGTATGACACCTGAAGTAAAGGAAGAGGGGAACATTGGACACCTGCATCCTAGAGGCTACAGCTGGGCATACCCCACAGATATGTAAGTATGTTTGCTACTACTTTACTAATATACAAGCTGAATCCATGCAAAACTGGTATGCACAATGGTTTCCTTCTCTTCCAACAGCTGCAGTGGAATGGACTCACAATGTCCAGTCTCACACAGGGCGCATGGCCAGGATGAGGTGTGAGTGTGTTAAGTAGGGAAACCTTCTGATAAATGTAGTGCAATAAACAATAAGGTTTAAAGCAGGATTGTGCTCTAATAAATATTGTGTGCAAATAACTGCAGTAGGGCGGTATTCACTGCATGTGTGTTCTAATGTGACTCCAGTCAACTGTGAAAAGGAAATTAATAAAGACTGCAGAAGTAATTGCCTGATAAATGTATTGCACTACCCACAGTATGGTTCAGGGCTGTCTTCAGGCTAGTTTGAGTCGAATAATGCTCTACTCCTCCCACTCCAGGAACAAAGTATATGAGTAAGGTAGCTCATATTCTGGGCAGATATATGTATAACTGACAGATTTTAAGGAACAATAACAATACAGTTTAAAGCATGATTGTGCTTTGATAATGTGTGCAAATAACTGCAGTAGGGTTGTATTGACTACATATGTGCTCTAATGTGACTCCAATCAACTATAAAAAGGAAATTAATAAAGACAGTAGAAATAATTGCATGAGAAATGTAGTGCACTACCCACAATATGGTTCAGGGCTGTCTTCAGGCTAGTTTGAGTTAAATAACACTCTCTATTCTTACCACTCCAGGAACAAAGTATATGGGTAAGGTAGCCCACATTCTGGGCAGATTTAATGTGTATAACTGACAGATTTTAAGGAACAATAACAATAAGGTTTAAAGCAGGATTGTGCTTTGATAAGTAATATGTTCAAATAACTGCAGTAGGGCTGTATCCACTGCATGTGTGTTCTAATCTGACTTCAGTCAATTGTTAAATTAAGTGCACATGTCCCCTGGAGTAACAGCTTTTGGGTTCTTCTCCTATGCCAACCAACTAAGACATAACCGGCTGTCTAGTCTACTTACTGTACACAAACATACCTCTCAGCTGTCATGATTTTTCATAATGTAATGACAACTGCCCAATCTGTCTGTTCCTTGATTAGCAGATAAATGATTACCTGGAATGCAATTTATTTGCAAATCCATTTACAGAAACCTTGATAGTAATGTACGAACACAGTATGTGAAACAGTTCCCTGTAATTGTGCACCTGTATTTGTTAATGCTTGGTCCATACTGTCCCATGCTAACATGTTGAAAGGTATGTACAAGCTACATCATCTATATAAGAATCTGAGTCACTGTACTCATAACTGACATTATACACCTGTAGAAGTATGTATTAGCAGTCTGTGCAGTAATATCATCTGCGAGTTCACTAATGTCATGTTTTTCTCTCTCTCCCCACCCTTTATCTTTTTTAATTTATTAATGTTATTTATTACTATGATTTTATATTAATATATTCTGTTAAACTAACTGTTAAGTTGGCCTTATGGGTCGTTTCATACTGGTTTGCTGTTAACACACTTACCATTATGTTATTTACTGTTGTGTTCCACATATTATACCTTAATATGTATTTGGATTACTCAGTATTATGTTCCATTATGTTAATACTAACATTGGTTTGGTTATTACTAATCTTATGTTTATATCTAATTTACTACAGTGTGATAAGGTAGGCCAGTTCCAGGTGATCCTCCTACTTTGGCTCCCCTAAGTCATGGCACTGGGGCCCAGCACATCTGGGTCACAGCCTGGTGGTGCCTCCTCTGCTGCCCCTGTACTACCTGTGGTATAGGGAATTTCAGGCCCATGGGCTGCAGCTGGGCCCCCCTCTGGGAGCGGCAGTGGAGGGGGTGATTTTGTCACCCATTAAGATATACCAGGTATGGTGCGCAGGTTGCTCCATCAAAGTGTTGGAGGTCACTTGCGCTGGATGGAGAGCATGCTCACCACCCTGGTGGGGTAGCCTCACCCTGGATGCCAGCATCTACCACTACCACCACAGGGGCAGTGAAGGAGCAGTGCTGAAAATCCAATGGGTACAAACTTGAGTTGTGCTGCTACTTACTGAATGCTCCTGAGACTGGGATTACACAACACCCTCCCCATCCAAGGTGTTCACCCCCTCTTGTGTCACACACCAAATCTGTCTGCTGTCTTGTCTGTCTGCAAAAGCTTCTTCACCTTTCCAACCGACCTTCCTCACACCTACCTATGCACCTTCCCCAACATTCCACTCTCATCTTGAAAAAAATGGGCATCTGTCCTCAAAAAAATATTGTCCCATACATAGCTCTCCATTTCACACGTGTGTCATCTGGACACATGTCATTTGGTCCAGTTGGCTTGACAATGCAGTTAAGTTATCATCCATCTCTGGGGGTGACAATCCAAATTCTCCTAAAAGATCTGTTAAAATGCACAGTTATTATGGATGAAGAAATGGATAGCTATGGTTACATCTGTCCTGCACATCCCTACCTGCCTTTTCCTATGTTTTCCCACTGCTTGCACCCCTTTTCATCACTGTCCTATCTCCCTATTTTTTTCTTTAAAGATTTTTTGAGCAATGTGGCACAGCGCACTGCATCCCTTGGCTATAGTACTACATTGATATATGCTCTTGTAAAAATATTAATCACATTAAAAAGTACACCTGCACTCTATTTCAAACCCAGGACCATTGAACCTGCAGAACAGTGGACCACACCACCAAGTCAGATAGCTGCTAATAAAAGCAGGTGTCTTAAGCAAAGCATAGTAATCCTGTAGTTACCCCATTAAGCATGTTTAAACTGCACCACAAACCAGCTAAGAGATTAATACCACAATAGTACTGCAATTAGCACTGTAGTACAGAAATACATCACTATAAAGGCACACACATAAGCTTAGATGTAATTGATGTATCTGCTAGCAGATAACCCTGCAGTTTTGTCTACAACTTGTAAGAAAAACATTAATGGAAAGGAGGATGTTAAATGGGACTGTTATACAAATACAGCACTCTAAAACCATACACATACTAATACATGTAAGTGCGGTATTTAACAGCAGATAACTGGAATGACAACTACATGTACAAATTTAATTGCTACATAACTGACTCTGTAGCTCAATCTGCAAAATGCATTGATAAAAACCTTTTTGCACACCTTCCTGGGTTCAAGTACAGCTACGTCTACCAATGAAAATACATGTATGTGGCCATCAATATTATAAAGTGATATGTATGGGTGTCTCATAACCTATTTATCCACCCAAAGCAGTACAGTTGGAATATCTGCATCTACAGTGGATATAAAAAGTTTACACACCCCTGTTAAAATGCTAGGTTTTTGTGATATAAAAAATGAGACCACAATAAATCATTTCAAAACTTTTCCCACCTTTAATGTGACCTATAACCTGCACAATTCAATTGAAAAACAAACAAATCTGTTAGGGGAAAAAAATATAAAAAATAAAAAAAGTACAATACACTGGTTGCATAAGTGTGCACACCCTTAAACTAATACTTTGTTGGGTGTGCACACCCTTAAACTAATACGTTATTGAAGCACCTTTTGATTTAATTACAGCATTCAGTCTTCCTGGGTACACACCCATCATCAATTAAAGAGACTCTGATTAACCCCAAATAAAGTTCAGCTGTACTAGTAGATTTTCCTGACATTTACTCAGTTGTCTGCTATGGCAAAAGCCATGGTTCGCAGAGAGCTTACAAAGCATCAAAGGGATCTCATTGTTGAAAGGTATCAGTCAGGAGAAGGGTACAAAAAAATGTCCACAGCACTGGATATATCATGGAACACAATGAAGACAGTCATCAAAAAGTGGAGAAAATATGGGACAACAGTGACGTTGCAAAGAACTGGACGTCCCTCCAAAATTGATGAAAAGACGAGATGGAAATGGGTCAGGGGGGCTGCCAAGAGACCTACAGCAACACTGAAGGAGCTGCAGGAATTTCTGGCAAGTACTCCATATATCTGGACTATGGGGTAGGGTTGCAAGACGGAAGCCTTTTCTTACACAGAAAAACATCTAGGTCCAGCTAAAATTTGCAAAACAATACATAAAGTCTCCCAAAAGCATGTGGGAAATGTGTTATGGTCTGATGAGAGCAAGGATGAACTTTTTGGTCACAATTCTAAAAGGTACGTTTGGCGCAAAAACAACACCTCAAAAGAACATCCCCATAGTGAAGCATGGTAGTGGCAGTATCATTCTTTGGGGTTGCTTTTCTTCAGGTGGAACTGGGGCTTTAGTCAAGGTGGAGGGAATTATGAACAGTTTCAAATACCGGTCACTTTTGGCCCAAACCCTTCAGGCATTTGCTAGAAAGCTGAAGATGAAGGGGAATTTTACCTTTAAATATGACAATGGCCCAAGCATACATCCAAATCAACAAAAGAATGGCTTCACCAGAAGAAAATTAAAGTTTTGGAAAGGCCCAGCAAGAGCCCATACCTAAAATCCAGTAGAAAATCTGTAGGGTGACTTGAAGAGGGCTGTGCACAAGAGATGCCCTTGCAATCGGACAGATTTGGAGTGCTTTTGCAAGGAAGAGTGGGCAAATATTGCCAAGTCAAGATGTGCCATGCTGATAGACTCCTACCCAAGAAGACTGAATGCTGTAATTAAATCAAAAGGTGCTTCAACAAAGTATTAGTTTAAGGGTGTAGATGCTTATGCAACTAGCGTATTGTCCTTTTTTAATTTTTTTATATTTTTTCCCCTAACAGATTTGTTGTTTTTCAATTGAATTCTACAGGTTATAGGGCACATTAAAAGTGGGAAAGTTTTTAAATGATTTATTATGGTCTCATTTTTATATCACAAAAACCTAGCATTTTAACAGGGGTGCGTAAACGTTTTATACCTACTGTATATGACAGAGGGCAGAGGCATACAGCTAGGACCACTGTCATCCTACTCCTAGTGCAACAGGTAATACAGTAGGCTGCATTTCCACTGGATGTTGAAGTGTGTACTGAATTTGTGCCCCAGTAATATCACACTGCAGCCCACAATGTTTTGCTGGTGATATCACAGACAGCCATAGATGCACAAGTAACATACATATACGGTGGTCGAGCTAGACGCAAGGGTTGTCAGCACACACTCAATATGGGAATACCATGGTATAACATGTGATCTGGTAGTTGTACACCTGCCTGACATCATGGTTAATGTACACCTACCTGTTTTGTAGGACACACCAAACATTTTGGCTTGCATTGTCTTACTGATACCATTGGCTGCCACACCTACCTGACACAAATACTTTTCCTCCCAGTGGGGTGGCTACACTCAGTATGACTCTGCCTATAAACCAAGGCTGACACAGGCTCCACACTGCTTGTTGTCCTGCAAAGTATTCACCTTGTCTGCTTATACCTATTGCCTGCAGCATCACCTTAAGCTCCAGCCTGTAGCGGACACATTTGTATGTAAATAGTAGCTGTACAGACATCCTCTCTGCCATGACATAGGATCTGTCCCCCACTCTTTCCAAATCCAACACTGAGAAAGGGGTTGTAATGTAATTTGAGGCCTTATATCTTGTTCAGTGGTTGCATGACATTGGCTGATTATAATGCAGAGCAGATGTGCTGGCTGCAATTTGCAGTTCAGAAGCACAGATTGGTTCTGAGGCAATCATTCCCTTATACAGAAAAGGCAAACAGATAGCTAGGGAAAACATTGTGTAGAAGAGTTACTTTTTATGGTCAACTCATTGCCACAACATCTATATATCGGTATTGTCCAACAAAGGAGTATTGTACTCCATCAGGTATGTAACCATATTATTTCCAACATGATGCATATTTGTCCATGTATGTAGGGAGAAATGGGGATTACAGCAGTAAGTTTATGTAGAACTGTGCGTCTGACATGTCATTGATTTGCATATGGGTGCAGATCAGCGGAACTAGTGAAAAGTATGGGTAGAATGCTCTCTGTTACATAGGTATACCACTCTTCTGGGAATTTCATGTTGATAGAGGTGGTAATACTACACTGCTATTTGTGTGGCACCGCATGTTTTATATATTATAAGGGGGGTTTACATATATGGGCCATAACTTAATGGACTTTTGTTTTGGTTGTGTGACCATACAACAGTATCTGTCATGGCACAATTAGGGATAAGTGAGTACTGTCACTGTCCTACTCGCATCCACACCCTTACTATGTTTGCATGGTGTCAAATGTGAGATGTGTAACCAATTAGTGATTACTGGTAGCCATCTGTTATTGCTGCATCTCTACTTATTATACTGCCATGTATATGATACTGACATATGTTCCCATTTTATTGTCTTTGAGGAGATATGTATCCGAGATGTTGGGGCCCTTTTACAGAGGCTGAGAATGAAGCTATGCTGGATGCTCTGCATCAGCATCACCAACTACTGCTGTCCAGGGGGAGGACAAACCGGGAAGAGTGGGCAGCACTGTAGGTTGACCTGGTTCACAATGTGAATGCCATTGGACAACAGAGCAGGACATACTAGCAGGTGCAACACAGTGCCACATATATGATAAATTCTGCCCGCAGAAAAGCAGCAGATATGGCCAGGGATCAAAGTGTCACCTGTGGAGGTCCTGCAGTGGAACAACCACTGTCAGCCACAGAGGAATTCCTGGTGAACCTAGGAACACAGGAAACCTCCCAGGCATCCATCCCACTTTATGTCATGGATGTGGGTGCCACTGTTTCCACACAAGAGGATCATCCAGCTATGCGTAGTTGGATAATCACTGGAATACTGTAGCATTCTGGGTTTCACACTGTACATACTTTTATGTGGGTGGCAGGTATTATTTTTTTTGGGAGGGGGAGGAGGTCAGTTTGTGGGTACTGTGGCTGCAGTGAGTGTTGATACTGGCCAAAGCCAAAGAGATGATGAGGCTCCATACAAATGAATTTATAGGCGTGCTCGTAGGTAGCCTACTATCTGTCCACCACCTGTTGCAGGTGTCCCGTCACGTGTCACTTGGCAAATGTTTAGGGCCATCATGGAGGCACATATATGTTCCAAAGGGATTTCCAGATGAATGCTCAGGGTTATGGATGCAGCACAGTCTGAAATCTGTGACTACCTCCACCACATTGCTGATATCCTGTATCGGCTGACTGATGCAGTGAAAAGACAGTGGTCTGAGAGAGATCGCAGATTATCTATCTTGGAATGGTCATTGTCTGTGATGGAACATCTGGTTGGAGTTGAACATCGGATCTGTGGATGTAGTTCAGCTACTACATCAGCTGAGAGTCCACGTGGCCATGCTCATGCATGTTCCCGTAGTGGCAGTACATCTTGCTCCCCAGAGGAGAGTTTATTGTCCATACAAAGACATGGCAGGACATGGACTCATGGTCCTGGGCATTCCTGTGGAGGACACGGTCCCAGCAGACATCAGTCAACCTCAGGTAGTAGTGCCACTTCTGACCTTGAGCATGGAGGTGCAAGTGCATCTCTTGGCAGAGGCGGTTCCTGTGTTCAGGGGTGGAGATGGTGAACAGACAGCTCTGTCATGCACAGTTCTGAGCTGTCCAACATATAGTCACTTAGGGCTAGCACTGAACTTGACTGTGTTCACGCACACACTCACATACCACTGTCACAATCAGGTCATCTGCTGACACACATGGCACATTCCATGGTCCATCTTGCCTGCTTCTCTTCCTGGCTCTCACACACACACACACACACACACACACACACACACACACACACACTTGCCAAGCTATTGGGTCAGCCTTGGCCTCCTGCACCACCACACAACACTCTGTGCAAGTGATGATACCTGTGCCACTTCTCCTGTCATCTTTGTCATTGATGCAGGGAAATGAAGCTATGTGTCTGATGCACGGGGTGACTATCTAAATTGCTATTTAGTCCTTTAATCCACTGTTGCCTTTCACATACTACTTGTACTAGTCACTGACAGATGTCTGCTGGTGGTTGTACTGAGTACACCACATTATGTTGTGTAGATTAAGTTGGATGATGTAATGGCTGTATACTTACAAAAGGAGCGTTGTCGCATAGAACTGTTTGTTTCAGATTCTGGAGTTTTTGGACACACCTGTGGCTACAGTGCTACAATAAACCCATAACCATCAGAGCACAGGAAGGAATGTCAGCACAGAATCAAAATGTCTTCACAAAAGTAAAGCAGTAGAAGTGCATGGCTTCATAGCTTCATCTGTGTATCTCTGGCTAACAGGGACAATGGTGTCATGCAGCCTAGTCCTGCATCTGCTTCCTTGACAAGTGTAAGCAGGGTTCTGTGAGCTAACACATCTACAAGCTGTAGCATAGGAGATGCACCATCTACAACCCTGTGTCCACTACAGATATTTGTCCTCATCCAGATATGCTTGCCTTGTTATGCATCCCACTCTGTTACTTACACATGATGGGCATTACAGCAGAACTGTGGTTCACATGGATTTATATCACAAAAACCTAGCATTTTAACAGGGGTGCGTAAACGTTTTATACCTACTGTATATGACAGAGGGCAGAGGCATACAGCTAGGACCACTGTCATCCTACTCCTAGTGCAACAGGTAATACAGTAGGCTGCATTTCCACTGGATGTTGAAGTGTGTACTGAATTTGTGCCCCAGTAATATCACACTGCAGCCCACAATGTTTTGCTGGTGATATCACAGACAGCCATAGATGCACAAGTAACATACATATACGGTGGTCGAGCTAGACGCAAGGGTTGTCAGCACACACTCAATATGGGAATACCATGGTATAACATGTGATCTGGTAGTTGTACACCTGCCTGACATCATGGTTAATGTACACCTACCTGTTTTGTAGGACACACCAAACATTTTGGCTTGCATTGTCTTACTGATACCATTGGCTGCCACACCTACCTGACACAAATACTTTTCCTCCCAGTGGGGTGGCTACACTCAGTATGACTCTGCCTATAAACCAAGGCTGACACAGGCTCCACACTGCTTGTTGTCCTGCAAAGTATTCACCTTGTCTGCTTATACCTATTGCCTGCAGCATCACCTTAAGCTCCAGCCTGTAGCGGACACATTTGTATGTAAATAGTAGCTGTACAGACATCCTCTCTGCCATGACATAGGATCTGTCCCCCACTCTTTCCAAATCCAACACTGAGAAAGGGGTTGTAATGTAATTTGAGGCCTTATATCTTGTTCAGTGGTTGCATGACATTGGCTGATTATAATGCAGAGCAGATGTGCTGGCTGCAATTTGCAGTTCAGAAGCACAGATTGGTTCTGAGGCAATCATTCCCTTATACAGAAAAGGCAAACAGATAGCTAGGGAAAACATTGTGTAGAAGAGTTACTTTTTATGGTCAACTCATTGCCACAACATCTATATATCGGTATTGTCCAACAAAGGAGTATTGTACTCCATCAGGTATGTAACCATATTATTTCCAACATGATGCATATTTGTCCATGTATGTAGGGAGAAATGGGGATTACAGCAGTAAGTTTATGTAGAACTGTACGTCTGACATGTCATTGATTTGCATATGGGTGCAGATCAGCGGAACTAGTGAAAAGTATGGGTAGAATGCTCTCTGTTACATAGGTATACCACTCTTCTGGGAATTTCATGTTGATAGAGGTGGTAATACTACACTGCTATTTGTGTGGCACCGCATGTTTTATATATTATAAGGGGGGTTTACATATATGGGCCATAACTTAATGGACTTTTGTTTTGGTTGTGTGACCATACAACAGTATCTGTCATGGCACAATTAGGGATAAGTGAGTACTGTCACTGTCCTACTGCATCCACACCCTTACTATGTTTGCATGGTGTCAAATGTGAGATGTGTAACCAATTAGTGATTACTGGTAGCCATCTGTTATTGCTGCATCTCTACTTATTATACTGCCATGTATATGATACTGACATATGTTCCCATTTTATTGTCTTTGAGGAGATATGTATCCGAGATGTTGGGGCCCTTTTACAGAGGCTGAGAATGAAGCTATGCTGGATGCTCTGCATCAGCATCACCAACTACTGCTGTCCAGGGGGAGGACAAACCGGGAAGAGTGGGCAGCACTGTAGGTTGACCTGGTTCACAATGTGAATGCCATTGGACAACAGAGCAGGACATACTAGCAGGTGCAACACAGTGCCACATATATGATAAATTCTGCCCGCAGAAAAGCAGCAGATATGGCCAGGGATCAAAGTGTCACCTGTGGAGGTCCTGCAGTGGAACAACCACTGTCAGCCACAGAGGAATTCCTGGTGAACCTAGGAACACAGGAAACCTCCCAGGCATCCATCCCACTTTATGTCATGGATGTGGGTGCCACTGTTTCCACACAAGAGGATCATCCAGCTATGCGTAGTTGGATAATCACTGGAATACTGTAGCATTCTGGGTTTCACACTGTACATACTTTTATGTGGGTGGCAGGTATTATTTTTTTTGGGAGGGGGAGGAGGTCAGTTTGTGGGTACTGTGGCTGCAGTGAGTGTTGATACTGGCCAAAGCCAAAGAGATGATGAGGCTCCATACAAATGAATTTATAGGCGTGCTCGTAGGTAGCCTACTATCTGTCCACCACCTGTTGCAGGTGTCCCGTCACGTGTCACTTGGCAAATGTTTAGGGCCATCATGGAGGCACATATATGTTCCAAAGGGATTTCCAGATGAATGCTCAGGGTTATGGATGCAGCACAGTCTGAAATCTGTGACTACCTCCACCACATTGCTGATATCCTGTATCGGGCTGACTGATGCAGTGAAAAGACAGTGGTCTGAGAGAGATCGCAGATTATCTATCTTGGAATGGTCATTGTCTGTGATGGAACATCTGGTTGGAGTTGAACATCGGATCTGTGGATGTAGTTCAGCTACTACATCAGCTGAGAGTCCACGTGGCCATGCTCATGCATGTTCCCGTAGTGGCAGTACATCTTGCTCCCCAGAGGAGAGTTTATTGTCCATACAAAGACATGGCAGGACATGGACTCATGGTCCTGGGCATTCCTGTGGAGGACACGGTCCCAGCAGACATCAGTCAACCTCAGGTAGTAGTGCCACTTCTGACCTTGAGCATGGAGGTGCAAGTGCATCTCTTGGCAGAGGCGGTTCCTGTGTTCAGGGGTGGAGATGGTGAACAGACAGCTCTGTCATGCACAGTTCTGAGCTGTCCAACATATAGTCACTTAGGGCTAGCACTGAACTTGACTGTGTTCACGCACACACTCACATACCACTGTCACAATCAGGTCATCTGCTGACACACATGGCACATTCCATGGTCCATCTTGCCTGCTTCTCTTCCTGGCTCTCACACACACACACACACACACACACACACACACACACACACACACACACACACACACACACACACACACTTGCCAAGCTATTGGGTCAGCCTTGGCCTCCTGCACCACCACACAACACTCTGTGCAAGTGATGATACCTGTGCCACTTCTCCTGTCATCTTTGTCATTGATGCAGGGAAATGAAGCTATGTGTCTGATGCACGGGGTGACTATCTAAATTGCTATTTAGTCCTTTAATCCACTGTTGCCTTTCACATACTACTTGTACTAGTCACTGACAGATGTCTGCTGGTGGTTGTACTGAGTACACCACATTATGTTGTGTAGATTAAGTTGGATGATGTAATGGCTGTATACTTACAAAAGGAACGTTGTCTCATAGAACTGTTTGTTTCAGATTCTGGAGTTTTTGGACACACCTGTGGCTACAGTGCTACAATAAACCCATAACCATCAGAGCACAGGAAGGAATGTCAGCACAGAATCAAAATGTCTTCACAAAAGTAAAGCAGTAGAAGTGCATGGCTTCATAGCTTCATCTGTGTATCTCTGGCTAACAGGGACAATGGTGTCATGCAGCCTAGTCCTGCATCTGCTTCCTTGACAAGTGTAAGCAGGGTTCTGTGAGCTAACACATCTACAAGCTGTAGCATAGGAGATGCACCATCTACAACCCTGTGTCCACTACAGATATTTGTCCTCATCCAGATATGCTTGCCTTGTTATGCATCCCACTCTGTTACTTACACATGATGGGCATTACAGCAGAACTGTGGTTCACATGGATGGGGAGCTTGTAACATTTATTTATTTACATTTGTTGACCAGGAGTGTTCATCTGGACGTAGGTCCATTTTTAGCGGAGGCCCGGGGAGAAAAGCTCCACAGTTAAAATATACAGACAGTAGTTACATTAGATTTACATAGCAATTAACAATTGGATCAACATAGCAATTAGTACAAACATGGTTACAGATGAAGAACATAGTACATCTGTAGGCAACTAGAATCTTTATCATCTGTGAAGTACATAACAAACAATTGTTACAATAAGAAGTTCCTGCTGTATAATAAGTAGTTAGGCTTATGAGCATCTGAGCTTGCTATAATCAGGGTAGTTAGTGGGGTGGAAAGAAAGGTAGTGTTTGGATGGGGTGAGTGATATTAGAGGGGGAGTTGCAAGGGCATAGCCAGCATGTTTTAGGTGCACTTTTAGTAAAGTTTTGAAGTGGGTGCGGGATGGTACGGAGGTAATTGTGGGTGGGAGGGAGTTCCATAATTTGGCTATGGTGCAAGAGAATAGTGCTTCCCCAGCAGAGTTATTGGCTTTAGTGACCTGTAAGTGAAATGTAGTGTCACAGTTACATACCTGTCTGCCCAGCATAGCCTATTTATACCACAGTCAGGATGCAGCTGTGTACAACAGGTACATCCTGTACTAGTCCTTTCTTGGATGTGCAGGTGGTACACAGTGGGAACTGACAGCTCCCTGTATGGCAGCCATACACCTCCCCTCCAAAGCATGTAGTGGACAGAATACACAATTTCGGCCTTGACACATCCTGCATTGGACATGTTATGTACACTGTATTGGGTTACTGTGGGACCTCTGTGGCTGTTACAGGTGCAAGATATGCTTGTGTACTTACATACCGCAGGTGTCATTGCACTCAATGATAGGTGTGATGAGTGCCCCATACAGTGTTATAATGATATTCTGGGATTTACAAGCCATATCTTTATCTGTAGGTTGTACAACAGTGCATGAGGTCCCACATCTTACTGCCCAGTGAAAGTCGAAGGCTACATCTCTCTCTGTCCATATGTCCCAGCTTACAGGCTCAACTGTTGGAGGTGAGCAGACAATATGATGTTGTCCAGGGGGTGGCTGACTGCCAAAAGTATAGTATTGTGCATACCTTGGCATGTAGTATTTGTTAACGGCTCTAACAACAACTGAATGTGTGTGTCAGCCTATCCTGGGTAACTGCTGGTTCAGTGTGCGAAACAATGACAGTCCCTTATTTGCAGTTATCTGCAAATGTAGCCAGTCTGAGGTCAGTGACAGTGGCCATGACTGCAGAGAAGGGAATGGCTAGGAGGGGTAGTCTAGGAATGATGTGTGTGAGTAGTCCACTGGTGACTGGGCTCATTTCAGCGCTGGCCTACAAAAAACTATCTTCCCAGATAATGACTGTCAGACACTTGTCTATCCAATGGCTGGCATGCAAGTTTGTAAAACACCACCACAGTGTATCCACAATGCCTGATGGCCTAATTTTGATGAATGCGTTGTCAAGCCATGATAGGTGGAGTGAGTCATTTTCCCGTTATACAGTACAGTCTGTACCACTGAATTCAGTACAAAGCTTACTGTAGGCATGATCTGACCTTGAACAACACAAACTGCACTTGGACCAGTGTCTGCAGGTGTACTACATTGTTAGTGATCATTTCCATGGTAAGTGTTTTCATGGCTGAAAATGTGACACTACTGAGACATCTGGGGACACCAGTTGTCACTGCATGCCACTTGCCCTGTGTGCAACTATGTATTGACTTTAATTCCAGCATGGTTTCCAAGAAGATAGTTTACTAACATGTCTGTGTCTGTAGAGACCACAGGCAAGCAGTGAGGGGGCAAATTCATATGTACACCTTGGAAAAAGTAAGGAGGCACTGTTCACACAGTTATCCTGCAGCTGCACACCACTCAAGCAGTGTGTACTGCACTGACACAATTACCTTGTGAGGAAGGCTGACAAGAGGGGTGTCCCTTGAATTGCTGGTGCTTGGCTACTACAGCTGATGGTCTCAGCACAGCCACTCTCTCCTGGGATACCATGCTCCTACACCTCGTCTCACACCAAAAGGAAAACAGAACATTAGTACTAAACTCATTTACACATTTCTAACACAATCAAAAAGGTTCACAAGAAAATGGAAACAATGTGCAGAAAAAAAAATTATTAACAGACATTGCAAGAATAACCATAGCTAGAACCTGCCTTCTCTCCTCACTCTTATATGCATTCCCCCATACAAACCAACCTCAAAAAGTCAGAACTAAGTAAATTAGCATCATGTTATAATAAGATTGCCAAATGTGCAACAGATTCCACACATTCAACCCATCACTGTCAATGCCTAAAAAATCTTGCTTGGTTGGAACTACCTCATATTATGAACTATATCCAGTTAATAATGGCCCACAAAATAATGCACAATCCTGACAACGTACCTTCCCTAAAAAATCTTCTATAACCTTACTCTAACATTCATACTCTTCGATCATCTAACAAAGACTTACTCCAAATAACCAAAATATACAATACAGTAGGCGACTCTCTTTACTTTAACTTTGTTGCTAAAAATTGGAATACCATTCCACATAGTATTAGATCCATAAGCAATCTTAATCATTTCAAAAAATGGAAACAATGTGCAGAAAAAAAAATTATTAACAGACATTGCAAGAATAACCATAGCTAGAACCTGCCTTCTCTCCTCACTCTTATATGCATTCCCCCATACATACCAACCTCAAAAAGTCAGAACTAAGTAAATTAGCATCATGTTATAATAAGATTGCCAAATTTGCAACAGATTCCACACATTCAACCCATCACTGTCAATGCCTAAAAAATCTTGCTTGGTTGGAACTACCTCATATTATGAACTATATCCAGTTAATAATGGCCCACAAAATAATGCACAATCCTGACAACGTACCTTCCCTAAAAAATCTTCTATAACCTTACTCTAACATTCGTACTCTTCGATCATCTAACAAAGACTTACTCCAAATAACCAAAATATACAATACAGTAGGCGACTCTCTTTACTTTAACTTTGTTGCTAAAAATTGGAATACCATTCCACATAGTATTAGATCCATAAGCAATCTTAATCATTTCAAAATATCTCTGAAAAGACACTTATTTGAATCCTGACTTTGCACATGTAACACTCCAGGTTAATTATTAACTTAACATTACTTATACAGTTTGGCTGTATGTACTAACTCTGTTAACATATCACTTCTGACAACACTATTTCTCTATAAGTAGTTACATTCCTAGCTGCGATTCTCACCATGGAAGTATTACTAACTATGCACTACTCTGCTTAAGTGATTCTCCCTGCTTAATTTCCTGACTAATGTTCTGTTCCTCCACATATAGAAATTCAACCATATATTTGTCTATATTCAAGTATTTCAAGTCTTGTTCTATTTTATACTATGTATATATTTTTGTTTTTACATTTTTATCCTGTAAATGTGTTAACACTCATTTTTTGTCAGTTTTGTTTATAATTTCTATTACTTCTTGTGATAATTTGTATGCAAGCTTAGACTGGAGCTGTTCTCCCCAGGCCTACGCTGAAAATGGGCACTGTCCCAGTCAGACTATCCCAGTAAACAAATGTAAAATAGAAATAAAAATAAAAACTCCACATGAGGTGCAGGCCACAGCCTGTTTATTCATCCACATAATTGTCCCACTTCATGCAAGGCTCTGTAGCCTTGACTTACCCTTTACCAGGTAGATGCCTTAAATAGCAATCAAGGCAATCATTACAGTGTGGCCTGCATTATGCCTAGTATGCCAGACTTCTTGGGTTTCAGTAGGGTAATGTGCAGATGGTGAGTTGGAGCCCAGCTGCAGTATCATGCTGTGATATGTGCAAGGTTGTTTGGGCAAGCACCACAGTGGTAGTGATGCCTGTCTAATCAGAATACCACAGCTGCTCATGCAGCCTGACCATCAACTTCGTGGTGCATGTCTGCATGCCATGGATCTGAGGTATACGACAGAGGGGTGTGCACCTTTGGCCAAAGCGTGTGTACCCATACTTGTCCTATGCATGTCAGACTGTGCATTTATGTAAACAGAACATGTCTGTGTTCCCACATCATGTCACACAGCATCCAGTGTGCTGTTTGGTAGCCTGACAGGCAGTGCAGACTAGCAAGACCATAATAATGATCACAAAGTTGAACAAGTTCTCTTTGCATGCACAGACATCCACATCTTCATTGCAAGGTGTGTCACCTGTACAACTGCATAAACCTGGCTGTAGCTGACAGGAGGACAAGAAGCACATCATGGCATAGCAAACTGGGAACCATCATACAATCTGCCAGTTATGTCACTCTCCCACAAGAGGGTCTTCATAAACATGTGCCTGTTCGCATAGTCATGGCCGTAACCCCATGCAACTGTGTATGTAGTATCATTTCCATCAATAACAGTAATGTCCTGGCATATAGCACTTCATTAGCCACACCTGATGTACATACTCAGGGGTGATTTACATGTGCACACAGGCCTGGCCACACAGGTGTACACCTACTTTACCGTAGATTACCATGTCTCCACAGGGGTAAGACAGGTATTATATCATGCTCATGTCATTAGTGATCACTTGATAATGCTGTGTTTATAACTTCTGTGTGCTCTTCCCTCAGCATGCCAATATTTCACTGTAATGGCCATTTTCTCATGTACCTTTGCAAGCACCACTGGTAAGTGGACACAACACAAATTTTCCTCACAAGGGAACTTCAAGTCCCCAGTATTTGACCTATGAGGATTATGTGCAATTACTGTCATTGTACCTTGTGTCATATACACCATGCAGAAGTGATGTCTGCCTTGCATACAGGGCATTGTGTGACACTGCTGTATTGGACATGTTGCAACTCTGTGAGTAGAACGGTATGTATATTACCCACTGTAAGGACATAGGATCATAGGAAGTTGCTACGCTGTTGGCCCTGAGGCCCTTACAAGCCCGCCCAAGAATTTAGCCTGTGTTCTGAAATATTAGCACCCAATGCCCCTGTCCAGCAGGGACACAGGTGGAATTCCAGGGGTGTATTTTCTGTTCCCCATCCAGTTGTCCAGGTTGCACTTATAATAGGTTAATGAGGTACTGGGCTTTACATTGAGAGGGAGTTTACGGGACACAAATCTGTCCCATCAACAAGTCTTACTGATGTCACAGGCCAGGTTGAGGTCGCGCATGCAGGGTACTCAAGTGGAGTTTGACCTGCGTATATGCAGCTGTCCCATCAAGGTGGGGTCTCAGATTGCTGTAGATTAAATTAAATGCCTATAACTATCCTGGGCTAAATGAAACATGCTGTATTAGTAGCATTCTTAAGTTAAAGAGTCTTAGGCATTGATGTTGTTTTTTCTGTAGTAGGGAATTGCCTGGTTTTAAATATTGTATATGTTTTAATATAGTATATAATAAGTGCGGAGCACACTAAGCCTATTATATTATGTTTATTTTCACTTTTTATACTATGCTGACAGTTGTATAAATTGTATTATACCATTTTATTAGTGGTAAATTTGTATGAAGGTTAGGTGTCTTTAAGAGCGTGGTTAAGCAATGTGTGAGCTGTGATTGGTCTAACAGTAATAACTATGAATATGTATATGCTGTTAAAAATGGTTTCTGAAGAAGTTTGCTTATTTTAGCAAATGAAAAGCACTTCAATAAATAGTTTTCTCTCAGCCTTAGTTGGTTTCGTGCTACTGAATTGCTGCAGTGCCCACATTTATTAGATTGCTGCGTATGCCAGAAAGAGGCCACCTCTGAGGAGTGTATATGAGACTGGGTAGATGGACAGGGCTTTTAGCCTATCTGTGTTGGTTAGATGTTTGAGGCCCTGGATTATCCTGGTGAGAACCTCTGTGGTCTCTCCAGCTGCTGCATGTGCTTTGTGAGGTACATGCCGAAATGGGCATTGTACTCAATAATGGGTCTTATAAGGGGAAAATACAGGGATGTTATGACCTCCTTGTTCCTGGATGACATACCTTTCCTAATGAGGTGGGCCATGTAAAAGCTTTCTGTACAACGGAGGCAATATGACAGTCAAAAGTCAGTTTACTATCAACCTGGGTCCCCATGTCCCTCACGACTGGGTGCTTAGGTCCTTGTTATTATTTTTTTCCCCAACAAACATCTTTATTAAATTTTCACACATGACATAGGCAATCTTACATTTATACAAATGAAAAACAAACAACATGACACCACTTTAGTTGCAAACATTATACATCACAGGCACCATTGAAACAACTGTAGTTGCAAACATTATACATATCTTCTAATCTATCCGGTCAATGTCAGTTAAGCATTATATGGCTCATTCAAATCCTGTCTCTTAAATCTCATTCCTGCTCTGTGTATATTGTTCCCAAATTTCCCATTCTTTCCTATGTAGTTTGCTCCCTTCATTTTTTAAAGATCCCTTTTCCAGTTGTTTTGTCTCTGTTACTATATTCTCTACTTCTAGTAAAGATGGTCTAGACTTTGATGTCCATTTTCTAGTAATTCCTTTTTTGGCAGCCACCATAATTAGACTCAGCAAGGCTTTACTATATCCAGGCAATTTGGATTATGTATCATAACTCAAAAAAAAAAATAATAATTTCTCAAGTCAATCTAATCTGCTCACCCAGCATCTCTGACAGAGTGGTCTGCAGGGAATCCCTAAAGTCTGACAGCTCATTACACTCTCAAAAAATATGTTCCCAGCCACCTCTTTCTTGCCCATCACACCTCCAACACTTGCTATCCACCTGAGGAAAAATTCTTTAGAGTCTACTTGGGGTACAAAAATACCTATGTAAACACTTCCAAGGAAAGATCCTAAATCTTCTACACTTTGTTGCATATTTGGGAGATATACATATATTCTCCCATTGTCTGTTTGTGAATTGCTTGTTCAATCTTGCTTTTCCCAATCCTTTTTAAGCTCCTCTGATTGATTCTTATAATTATCATGCAATATTTTATATACTTTACTAATTATTCCTTTTTTAATGGCAGCTTCTGTTCTAGATTCTATTATAGTCTACTAATGTTGGTCTTTCATTCAGGAGCCCCCTATTTCTTTCTCTTTGCCTATACTCTGATAACAATCCTTGATAGGGAAGGCAATCCCTAACCTGCAGTCCAAATAAATTCTTGGCCTCTTCCCATTCCATTACCTTTCCTTTTCTAGTTATTTGCTCCCAATACGTTGGTTCCTTTGCCAGTATTCTCCAATACATTCCAGCCTGCTGTTGTCTATTATCTGTATCCCTGATCACAGTCATCCCTATCTGCAAAATCTCTTTTCTCCATTCTCATACTGGTTTGGTTCTTAGAATACGCCCTGCTATTTTATGAATGTAATACTCTGTATGATTTTTATTGTTCTCTTAAGAGTCTGCATCCAAAATCCCAGTCTCTCCTTATTTCTTGAGCTTCCTCCCTGTATCAGCATAATTTCTTTCCACTTTGAATTATAGTTTTCTGCTTGTGCTATGAACAAGAGCCTTAAGTGTGTTGCTCTAAAATACCCCCTCAATTTGGGCAATTCTAGTCCGCCTTGTTCTATTAGAAGAATCAGCTTATCACACTTGAACCTTGCTGTCTTCCCTTCCCAGATAAAATCCTTCAACTCTTTTTTAATTGCTATCCACAGCTTCTCCTCTGGTTTATAAAAATATGCCTGACCTGTGTATAAGACTAAAGGGACTAAAAACATTTTAATGGCTTGTATCTTAGTATCCATATTTATATAACAAAGCTTCCAGTTTCTCAGTTTTTGTATTATCTTCTGTTTAGTCTATTCCCACATATCCTTAGCTGCCATAACAGAGTCATTTCTAATCCATACTCCTAAATACTTAATTTTATCATGTCCCCATAAATATGGATATTGTTGGACAAATCCATGTGTGGGTATATAATTTACAGCTATTGCCTTTGTTTTAGCTTCATTAAGTTTGTATCCTGAGAAGATATGAAACTGTTTTAAAATGTTCCACAACACTGTAATGTCCCTTTCTGGTTTTGTCATGTAGAAAATAATATCATCTGCAAATAGAGCCAGCTTTTCCTGACTATCATACCAATTATATCCTTGAATTTCTGAATCCCTTATTTTCTTTGCAAATGGTTCTAAATATAATGCAAACAACAAAGGGGAAAGTGGACAACCCTGCCATAATCATGGTTTAGTATGGAAATGGGCCTGTGTGAAGCTGGATCCAGTGGATTTTTACCCTCTTTAGGTATTATCGTTACCACCATCTTCTTCCAGGATGCTGGTACTTCTCATCCTCTTAAAATACTGTTAAACAAAACTTTCCAGATCTTTATAAGTTTTTTTCCCTCCTAACTTCCAAACTTCCACAGGAATACCATCTATTCCTGGGGACTTTCCTGTAGATTGGTTATACTATCCATTTTTTGTCTCATTCCTTCCTATCCTAACTGTTTGTAATTGGACCTCATCTACCTCTAACCTGGAAATATTTAATTCTTTCATAAACTTTTCCATTTGTACCTTTTCTTGATGTCCATATTTCTCTGCTTTATACAAACTTTCATAACATTTCCGAAATATTTCTAATACTTCTATAGGGTCTCTTGTAATCTTCCTTGTTATAGGCTCCCTAAGCCTGGTGACAGCCCTTTCCACTTTCTGTTGCCTAAGTTGTGGGGCTAAAAGCTTTTGTCCTCTAGAATTATTATCAAAAACAGCTGCTTAACAACAATCTTTCTAAACTCGTGCACATTGTTGAAGTAATCCCTCGTTTTTTGTTTAGCATGCTGCAGTTGCTCCATTTCTTGCTCTGAGAGATTCCCCCTATTTTTCAATACTTTAACATTTGTCAATCTCTCTAAATAATTCTTGTTACTATTTAACCATATCTTCCTTTCTTTTATTTCCACCCTAGTTTTAAACTTCACTTTAATTTTATCCCACTCCCTAGCTATGTTTTCAGAAGAAAAGTCTATCTTCTCTAGTAGCTCCTGAATTAATTCCAAAACCCATTCCTTGAATTCTTCTCTTTTCAACCCATAGGTGGGAAAGTGCCAATGTCTCATTTTATTTCATTACCTTGCGTTTTTATTTAGTTATGGTTGGTGCATGATCTGAAATAGTTATTGGGTGCATTTCAAGACCTTCAATTAAGTGCACATGTTCCTATGAGATATAAAATCTGTTTAGCCAAGCCCAGTTTTTGTATCTCGGTGAGTAATATGTAAATTCACTCTGAACTCCTAGCAATGAATTCACATCTTCCATACCAAATGTTTTCACATATTTCTTCAAAAATCTACCCTCCTTTGTAATATTTTTCCTTCTAGCCCCCCCCAGACACATATTCATTGTTGCAAACCAAATTCCAGTCTCCACCTATAAGTAATATTCCTTACTGAAAGATGATTATTTCTCCCAGAATTTTCTTAAGCTCCATTATAGCAGTTTTAGGGGGTGTGTAAATGCATGCCAGTGTAATCCACCTGCCTAGCCAGTAGCCCCTTATTATCTTTTTCCCTCTTCTATCACTATTGCAGCTCTTCTTGTAATTAATATAAGTACTCCTATTTTCCTTTGCCCAAGATATTCCACTGAAAACCTTTCTTTATCAAATTCACGTTCAGTTCTTTCCAGGTGTGTCTCCTGTAGCATAGCTATTTGCACTCTACAATTTTTAATATAATTCACTTCTCCTTCTTTTTTATGTTTATCTGTAAGACCATTCAGATTGAAAGACATTACAGAAAGCATACTTTTCCTAAATAGTTCCTATTACCACCTTTTATGTATAACTACTTTTTTGTTAAATGTCTAGTTCCAACTTTTATGTTACATGTATAGACTGTTCGGCAGGTTGGTTTTTTATGTTTCTTGTCATATTCACTTGTGCCTATGCCACATCTTACATAACTTTTTTTTAAAGCTCTCAGACAGAACAAACAAACCTTAAAAAAAAACATCCTAAAATGTATTAACTTAATAATAACACACAAAAATATGTACATCTTCAAATATTTAAGTTTTTATTTCCTAATAAGAACATAAGTTCTAAGCTACACAGACAGGCTAAAGTTAACCAAAAAGAAAGGTTAGTCATGCTAAGATGCATGGTATAGCCTGCGCTACTATTAAGTGCTATTTAATTTTGTATGTCTTTATAGCTTTCCCAGTTGAGAAAAACACTTGAATGCTTTCAGTAAGCACTTTCTTCAAACCAATTCTCTTTATCAACTTGTCTTCTAGTGACATGCAAACCAAATACAAAACTGCTAAAGGTACCTTGTTTATCAGAAAAAACCCTCACAATATATAATATTCTTTTCATTTGCATGTGTTGTAATGCCTAGGGTTTTAACCCAGTCACATGCATAGGAAAAAGCACACTGATTTTTCTTTTGTCACACACTCTTAACCAGACCCTTCCTTTCTCCCCATCTCCTCCACTCCTCCTCTTTTTTTTTAGGTTCTTGTTATTATTGAGATAATTTATGGGGTGCCTAAAGGTGCTGCAAGTCCCTGCCTGGTTTCATGTAGGCTACAGCCTGGGATGTTATCCATTACCTGGTATGTGACATTAATAATACATGCTGGTTGGGGGAGATATGTGTACCACACTGTCACAAACTGTTGAAACAGCTCCCCACCTAATGGCAAACAATGCATCTCATTGGTCCTCTGCAGAAGCAAATTGCATGATTGCATGGATGACTGTCAAGTCACCACAAGGCTTCTTCGTGTGTCCCTTGTGGACAGGGGCAATATTGTATTTATTTATTTATTGACATTTGTTAACTGGGTTAGTCCAACTGAGCCAGGGGTCCATTTTCAGTGGAGACCCAAGGAGAAAAGCTCCAGAAATAATACAATTATGATATTTACAAAATATTAAAGTGGGTCACAGAAATATAGTGCAAGTCAAAGATTTGTGCGAAACAGTACAATGCATAGGTGAAATAACAGTTAACAAGTACAATTTCCAAAATTTGAGAACAGTATATAAGTATAGGCCAAATAACAATTAAAAGGTTTGGATAATATTACACCGAGTCCAGTATGAATACAGTTTGTTAGAGCAAGTACAAGGAGAAAAAACAGTTGCTAGGGAAAATCAGATAAGATGAGAAGAGAGGAGACTACTTCAATTGGGGGTTTGACATGGGCATGACCAAGTCTTCAGGAGAAAAAATTTAAGTTCTTTCTTAAACAGGTGCTGATTGTGTAAATAAGAGTTAGAATGTGACTAGTATTTTATGTCACCTGCATCTATTAGGCTACTACTGTCCAATGGTCCTATGAACCCATACACTGAAGTAAAATGTGCACGTGCACACACACCTGGCTACAGTGAGAATAGTACCACTAGAGATCACAGTATTTGACGCATGCACCATACCTCAACTGTGCTATTAACATCTCTTTAGGTAATGTTATGGTAGACTGACCCTCTTCAAGTGCAACCTTGCTGAGTGGATGGGAAACCAGAAATTTGTCCCAGGGGTTCTACCTGTGTCCTTCATTGATGGGACGACAGGTGCTGACTGAGGTTTCTTTTTGGGGATAAACTCTTGGCTAGGCTTGTAAGGCCCCCAGGGCCATTAGCTTAGTAACCTTCTATGAACTTATGACATCAGAAGGCCTTATTCTGGTTAGGATTTTGTAGGCGCATGTCACTTATGACAGCCAAAATACTGCAAAACCCTACCTCTGTCTAAGTCAGTGTGGTGATTACATTTATTTTGTAGGGGGATGCACACACAAACACAGCATATGGACTGGAGTGAGATTAGAACCCTTACCTATCTAGTGTTACACACTACTGATAACAGTATTTACAGCACATGCAATGGCTTAAGTCTGACATTACTGTGGCAATTGGTAGTGTTAAGGTACATGACATCAGCAGGCCATGTGGAAGAGAGAGATTTGTTGGCTGGCAGCACTTGCAAGGGCCAAAAAGTGCAGGCCCACTGAAATATGAGATTCCCATTTGTTATGCAAGGAGATACATACACACACACACACCAAGTGGACCAGGGTGAGATTAGAACCACTGCCTATCTAGTGTTACACACTACAGATCACAGTATATAAAGCACATGCCATGGCTTAAGTGTAACGTACACATCACTGCAGGCAAATACTAGTGGAGTAATAAACTAGGCTTGTGTTGAACAGCATATGTGGGCTGCAGAATGACATTTTCTCAACTGTTCCCTATATCTAGTAGCCTTGCTGTTAGATAACTGTTATTTTAGCTACGTGTCTACAGTAGCCATGTTGCCCATATGTCGCTGTTTGCATGTGGATGGGCAAGCATGTGGACTAAAACAATGTGCACTGTTAATGCATGCATACACAACATGGTACTACCTGTTCACCTGTTGGTGTATGTGTTGTGACATCCACCAGGCACAGGAGGCTGTAGGGAGGTGCATTATCTAATGTTGAATCCTTATATTTGATCTTTTAAGCAACATTATATTTGTGTCATACTGCAGCTTTAATCACCAGTATCAGGGTATATAGGAGAATACAGACATATAAACATATATCTGTAGAGTAGATAACAAGGGCATAACTATACATGAGTGTGTGTGTGATATATGTACATTTATAATGTGGATCTATGGGTGGCGATAGAGATGCATGTGTGTAATATATATATATATATATATATATATATATATATATATATATATATATATATATACACACACACACAGTACATGTGTGCGCATATAGATTTTTATATACATTTGTATGTATGTATATGTATATATATATATATATAGAGAGAGAGAGTGAGATACTGATAAACAGAATATGTATACATATATGTTTGTATCTGTAGATAACATGTCATTCTGAGTGGAGAGCAACAGACTTTCACTCTGCTTAACTAATTGTATTAGCATGCCCAGTGAGGGATGTTGCTAGTTACATGCTGACTCCAGCCCATACCTACCTGTACTCCAGTCCAGGATATGTGTGTTACACATAAAATATGACATCTGTCCCTGTTTCTGCACTGCTGCTCATCACTGAACTTGACTATGACTTTCTTTAGTTGTGTGATGTAATTATGTCACAAAGGTTAATATTACACTACACACACAAGAATGATGGTCTGTAAAACAAATAGTACTATCTGACATCCAACATAAGTAGTTATATCTAGATTAGAACCCTGAATGCCACCACACAAGCTAACTGTCCCACTCTTTTGAGCCACACAGGCTGCTTGACAGACAGTAAGCATTCATCATACATTCAACTACAGACATACATATATAGTTATTCCTGAACTAAGTAAGATCTAGAGAATGTATGATCAATTTCTTTGTTACTGTCCTGAGACTGCCTGGCATGCTGCTATATACCATTGCTGAGTTTGTGTTACAGCAGTTTCAGGGGAACACCACCACTTGTTTTGCTGGGATACATCATGTCACCCCACTGTCTAACATCTCCCTTGACAGATGTACCAGTACTCTGTTACAGAAGGTCTGCATGAGCATTCTATGTATGGGGCCTAGTGAATACTCCTGGAAAGAAGGTAGTGGAATGGGTATCTGTAGTCCCCTGTGGATGGAATTTCTGTGCAAGTAGCCCACTGTATCTACTTGCATCCATACATACAATGCCATATCATTTTAATCCTTATGAGTACTGTGGAGGATGCAGACTTACCTTGCAAATGCAGCAGCTGACACACCCATAGATCAGGGCTGACTCTCTCTGATGCAAGCAGTACACAGCCAATACATGAGTAGGTACAGGATGCGTGTTTCCTGCCATTATTTTAATTTTTGTATGTCAGTAGGAGTAACATCTCAGTCCCTAGGGCCCTAGGTTGTCAGTGAATGTGATATGCGTTGCCTCTTAGCCAATGCCAGGGTGTACTGAGCCTACAGAGACATCAGCAGGGGGTTCCTCCTCCGAGTCCTCCTGTGACTGTGGTGACCTAGGCACTAATGGGGGCTGTGTATGCCTTCCCTTTGCTGCTTCCGCTTCAGCTGTTTCCACAGGGTCATACTGTACAGCATAGCACATACTGTGAATATATGTGTCCATGTGGCTGGAAAATACTGCAGGACTTCCCCAGATATATCTATGGACCAGAACCGCGACTTCAGCAGCCCAAACACATGCTCTATGATGTTCCTAGTTTGTGCATTTGCCTCATTATGGCATTCTTCTATGGGTTTGTGTGTATTTCTGATGGGTGTCATCATCCAGGGTTCCAGGGTGTAGCCAGCATCCCCTAATAAATGGCCATGTCGGATAGGGTCTATATTGTATTCTCAAACTTTCAAAAGTTTGAGTGTCATATGGTCGATACCATATGATCAAACTTTTGAAAGTTTGAATGTTTTAATGGAGATCTCCATGCAGCATGGAATGGGAAGATTTCCATTTTCTGCACTGTAGTGCGATCTCGGAATTGGTATATTTAAAGAGTGGGGGTTGTGGGGGGCTTGCCCCCCCTGCTTAAAATTTTCAGGTAAGTTATTTCTGTAGTTTTTTTTTTTTTTGGATGATCGAACTTTTAAAAGTTTGATCATATGGTGTCAACCATATGACACTCGAACTTTTAAACATTCGAGCATCCAATATAGACATGTGGGATGTCCCCCCTAGCAAACATCTGATACAGTTGTGATGTTCACCAGATCTGGGAGTCATAATAACTGCCAGGGCTGCCAGCACACACATTCAGGATAATACCCTGGACATTGCACTTGACGTGGCAGTTGATGGAGTGGTAACTCTTGTGGTTAACATAGATTCTACCCCGTTCACCAGGTGGAGCCTTGATGTGTACATGGGTGCAATATATGGCATCCAGTACCTCAGGGTAGTGTGCTACATGGTAGAACCATTGCATATTGGTGGCCCTTGCCTCAGCGGTGAGGGGGAAAGCTATGCGCTCACTGGCATGTAGTCATAGCAGCCAGGAACTGGTGGAGTATCCTGAATGCAGATGCATGTGAGACCCCCATCATGTCCCTAGCTGGTCTTTGAAAATTACCTGTAGCTAGTATCCTAAGGGCTACACATACCTTTGTTTTCACTGAGATGGGTTCCCCTCTGTTGAATCTGGCTCTGAGTTGAGGGTGGCAGAGCTCAGTGAGCTCTTGTAATATGTCCCTGTCCATCCTGTAGCTCTCTACAATCTCCAGCTCATTTAGCTCCTGGAAAGTTACCCTGGGTCTGAACACTCTTCTCCTTCTCAGCCTAGGCCTATTGTCAGCAGCATCAGCAGCACTGACTTCTGTCTCTAGTAAATGCAGATGTAGTATAGCTGCAGCAGCCCCTAGCATTATCTCATCAGTTAAAATTTCCAAGTCAATACTCCAATGCTTCAGAGTACTGATGGAAAAAGAGATTGTAGGGTGTATGCATACTTTATACAGGTCTGCTGTAGGTCCACAGTGTGACTGGCTACTTATTATGCATTTCACCTGCCTAAATTGTAATTAACATAATTTAATGGTACCACTTTGGTGCACCATGTTGCTCAGCACAGTTTATTCACTCATAAAGAATCATCACTGTCACATGACTAGTCTGCCATGCATACATGTTAAGCTTTGCTTGAACATGCTGAGCTATGCGGTGGACCATGCAAACACACGCACCGGGTCTTAAACATTCCTAAAAGTAACTGGGCACACCTCCCCCCCTGCTGGCATCCACATCCAGTGGTAATATCAACATGGTGTAGCAGCCTACACAGAAGGGAGCTGCAGACACGGTTGCTCCTTTTAGCAATTCAACAAATTCACCTAATTTGCATACATATCTCTCTTGACAGCCAGGTAACTACATGGTTCATAGCCATATGACCTAGGCAACAGCACCAATACACCATCATATAGACCCAGCGCAACATCCTATAATACATTTCTGACACATATTATAAAATACTTTGTTTTCCTTTATTTATTTATTTTTCAATTGGGCATGTTTGTGCACTGTGGAGCACAGTGCAAACATGCCAAAATCATTAAAAAAAAGTTTGTTTTTACATATTCCCTTGCATTTTCAGACATCAGTAATGCATTTTTTCACACATCACTTTGTGATCGAACCATTTCAGGGGAGTTATATCCATATTTGTGGACTTTTATATCCCCTTCTTTCCATGGACACTCCTGTACATGGAAAATTTCCGTGTACACTATGGACATGGGCACAGGCTCTACAGTGATGCCCTTATGCTTGTTGGATCGCTCCACCTGAGTCATTTGCATAAAAGTCACTAGCTTATGAGGCAATTTGCATTACACAGAACTTTTCTTGTTTGCACGTGCTTGCACACCACTAAATGGCACTTACTGAATCAAAAATCTTTTGTGGTAAATCATGTAGGCTTTATAGAATCCCCCCATTATTTATTATAAAGAATCATGACACTTGAATATCTCAAAATAAACAGATTCAACTGTATGTTCAGACGCAACTCCTTTTATATTTTAAAATTCAAAAAAAATTTGGTTCATACAAAGTTCAAAGCTTTCTCAACTTGAGATTAAAACTCAAACACACATTTCCAAGGCTGAAAGGAGTAAACAGATAACAAGGTATGTATATGGGAGGATAGCTTTAAACCTTCTCATACTTCAGTTCAGAGAGGTGCCCTACAAGTACCCTTCTTCTTTTCAAGATTAAATGGTTATGAGAAGCATTTACCATCTGTTTGTCAAGCACTAATGAACTCTGTTAACACAGTCAAACTGTTCTTTTTAGCCAAATAGCAAAAATATATGAATAACCTGATTCTAGACTTATTGCTGAAACCTGTATATATTTCTACATGTGAACTTTTTATTGCTGTTCTACAGTAACACTATGCAACTTATACACAATTCTGTAAAATTGTGATTCTTATTTTCAATGTATAACAACTTCATATTTTACCTTTGTAAATATATCTCTGTTTTTATATTATGAAATATATCTGGAGCTTTTCTCCTCGGGTCTCCACTGAAAATAGGCCCCTGGCTCAGTTGGACCAATCCAGTTAACAAATGACAATAAATAAATAAATAAAATAAACTGTTGCAGTATATTAAAATAAGAATTAATAGACATAAACATGACATATCTGATACAATTTCTCTGTCTGATGCTATAAAGCATCACAATCCCAGAGTTTCTGAATCGTGTCATTGTCAGACATATAAGCCCTTGGATGTTTGTGTTCGTGGATAATTTACCATTGCATGTGCACTTTTTTTAAGAAAGCAGTTCACTAACAAATTCTTAACAGAGTACACAAGAGCCATGAAAAGCACAATTATGATAAAAGTCATTATACTTTGCATTATGCTTGTACCAACATATCCAAATATATTACTCAACCACCCAATTAAGGTCCAACCAGACTCGATTTTAGTCATATTAATAGCCAATTGTTCCATAAAATCAGCCACCTTTTCTTGTTCATCATGAAAGTGTGAAACAAATGTGCAGGATCATTTTTCAATCAGATGACAAACCCCGCCATTTGAAACCAGTTCATAATTAAGAGCTATTCGGTTTTGCAAAGTTATGGCTCAAACTTCAGTCAGTTCTGTATTTGCCACGCAAGTGTGCTCCAAAGTTTTATTAGCCATTTCAACTAATATAAAGGACAGCTGATTCACTTCATGCATAATTTGCAATAGGCCATACTGTAAAGAAAGGAAAGCTACGGCTTGTCCAGCAGGATGAATGGCCCTCTTATTTCATAACCTTCCAGCAAGTATAGAAAAATGAATGAAAATACTGGTGTCATCTGTCTCACAAAACAGTAACCAGACCAGTTTCTGGGTAACCAAGGGTAAGCACGGTCTCCAAAATTCCCCAAAGTCATGGGCTACCCCAAACCCATAATGACTCAATATAAATGTTCACATCACTATTTTTAGCTAATTTACAGGCTTTTATTAATGCAATCAGTTCAGCAACTTGTGCAGAAGTAACCCCTTATAATCTTTCCTGACACAGTATGGTATTTTTGGTACATATAGCTATGCCTGCTGTAAGATTTCCATTTCTGTCTCTTCCACATGTTCCATTCATGAATTGTTCCATTTCTGCATTGTCCATTGGACTATCTTTCAAATCAAGTCTAGGAGAAAACACATGGTTAGTCACAATTATACAATTATGTGGTTCACCATGTCCTGTCATGAGTAGAAAAGATGCTGGGTTCAATACCTGGCATCACTCAATGGTGATTGAAAGGTTTGAAATTATTGCATCAACCTAGTGGTTGAGAGATGCTGTGTTTTAGATTTCAGTAACAGTGCAGAGACCACATGAGGAACTGCAACTGTAAGTTTGTGTCCTATGACCAATGCTGCAGATGGTTTTACCATCAATGCAGCTGCTGCTACTGCCTAGTGGCAGCCCCGTAATCATCTAGCCACCAGGTCTAACAATGAACTGTAATATGCAATAGGTCTAAATGCATCATGTTTTTGAACTAGCACCCCAGCTGCATAACCCCTTTTTCATGACAGTACAAAGTAAAAAGTTTCTTACAATCTAGAAGTCCTAAGGCTGAGGCCATAGCAATGGCTTGTTTTAAGAAAGTAAAAGCATTTTTTCTTTTTCTTTCCAGGGCAATGACTCTAGAGCATCTTATCTAAGCATGCCAGGCAATTTCTGCATAATTTGGTACAGTATCCAAACAAACCTAGAAAAGTTCATAGCTGCTTTTGAGTCACAGGACAAGGTGACTTTATGATAGTTTCAACACGTGAAGGCAAGAGATGTTTCTCTCCATGTGAAATTAAGTGCACTTTACTTTAGGTGAAAATAACTGAAAGTTTTTTTTTGTTTTGTTTTTGATATTTTGTGTCCCTTTTATGCTAAACCACTCAGTAAATGAATGGTTTCCTGCTGACAATATATTACTGTGTCTGAAGCTATAAGTAAATCATCTACATATTGTGCCAATACAGATTTATATGGAAAGTGGGGATAATGTCAGTCGCCCTGCTAGACAGGGATCCAGGGAAGTAAATAGTGTGGGAAGAAATAGCCAGGGGATTGTTATGGCTAGGCTTGTATAGGCTCTAGGACCGATAGCCTAGTATCAACCTATGAACCTACGAACTGGATTTCTTTAAGGTCTTGCTTTAAAACTTGTGAAAAGATTGAGAGACTATCAACAAACCCTTGTGGCAGTCGCTGCCATGTATATTGAATTCCCAATATGTAAAGGCGAATACATAATGTCTATCTGGATGAATAGGAATAGAAAAGAAATCTAAACATAAATCTACTACAGAAAAGTAAGTTGCCCACAGTGGTATGCAACTTAATATAGTTGCTGTATTTGGCACTACAGGATATAAAGGGATGACAACCTAATTTACTGCTCTTAAATCCTGCACCAACCTATATGTATCTCTACCTGGCATTTTAACAGAGAGAATGTAAGTTTTACAGTAACTATATGTTTTTGCTATAACTCCCTGTTGGAGCAGAGATTCATTCACAGGTTTAATTCCCTGTTCTGCCTCATGTTTTAAAGGATATTGTGCTATCCAAGTAAGTAGGATCTACACATATTTTCATAGGTATAGTAGATTTTAACAGACCTACCTCATTAGAATATTTTGACCACAAAATGTCAGCAACTGCTTTAACAGTCTATCATCTACACTCAAACATGGCTTTTCTGTCTTTTCTTCTGTAACACTAACTATGGCAAGGACTTCTTCAGATTTAGTCAGTATATTGAAATAAACACCATCTGCAATGCAAAAAATAGTACATCCAATTTACAAAGCAGATCCCTGCTGATTAAATTTGCTGGAGCTGAAGTACTTAATAAAATAGCATGCTTTTTTTCAATTGGCTCTAAAGAAATCGGAATAGGTTTAGATACAGGAAAGAAAAACAGTAGGAGTGGTAGTAACACCCACTGCTGACACTTTTTCAGAAGATACTGGAATTTTATCTTGGCCACTTATTTTCAACAGAGCGAGTCGCACCAGTATCAATCAAAAATGGAACATCTTTTTGTCCTGCTTTCAATTTAGCAAAAGATCCTTATTGATATGCTTGCATTAATGCTCTTATGTTTACCTCATCTTTCCCCCCACATGTTGTTAGTACATTCCAGTTTACATTTGTTGTCACTCTGGGGGTGAGGGTGGTAAAGAAACATTGAGAGGATTTTGATTTTGCCACTGCTGCATTTGCTGTTGTTGCAGATTTGGGCATCCTCATTTCCAATGTCCCATTTGTCCAGAGTTGTGATAAGTCCCCCTCCCGGTTGACTATTTTGAATATTTGTTGCTGTTCCTTTCTTCAGCCTACCTTGCCTACCTCTGCCCCTACTTCTATCTCTTCTTTCAAAACTCTGTATTTGCAATTGCATGAGTTTATCTTCTGCATCTCTTATCATTTTATCTACTTGGTCCACATACTGCACTACAAATTGTATTAACTTCTCTACTTTCTCCTCCTGCCAAGCAACCTTATCTTGCTTTACTAATGTCTGCACATCAGGTACAAAAGCAGAATTAAAAGCTGTTTTAGCATTTGCCATTGGATGTGGAATACCAGAGCGTGCTGAAATGATCTTCCTAAGTCGGCTAAAGTAATAAGCTGGTGTTTCTCCCTTGGTTTGTTTACATGCAGTAATTTTATCCCAGTTTGGTTTAACAGAACAAACTGTCACAATTTCTTGCAAGAGCTTTTCCTCTAACTTCTACTAATTCCTTTTTCCCTTCAGTGGTTGAATAATTTGGGTCCTCTGCTGGAGCTAAACCAACTTTGTCTTTAAATTTGTCATATATATCATGTGGGGCTATGGCTTTTAACAATTGTCTTAAATCTGCCAGAGTAAATTCATTTATTTAAATAACCATTAAAAATTTATCCTTAAACTTTTGTGGGTCTTGTCTAACTTTAGGAAAATTTTTAACTATAGAATGTAAATCAGTAAGTGTCTAGGGTCTGTGAAGTAATGCCGTAGTACCAGTGGGATGTGGTACTTCTCTGAGGCAATACAGAGCACTATCCATCTACTCTTCCTGCCTTTCAACCTGTCTTGCCTTTGCTGAGTAAAATGCACCTGTTTACCTGAATATTCTACCTCACAGTGGTGTACAATGCTCCCATCACCATCTTTCAGGAAAAAGTGGTGGGGTAGACAGTGCTTGAAGGTTCTGGTTGAAGTGAAGCTGATGTTGAATGTGCAGAAGGAGTGACATGTAAATATACACCTTTTCATGGGGAAACAGACTGATATCTGTCTTGCTGGGATGAATGGAGAACCTGGTAATTTCTACAATGTGGTGGGAAGAAAGGAAGTTGATCATCTTCCCCCCGAACAGTCCTCCCCAATGCAGCATGGTCATTTGAAATGGCTGGATACAGAGGAGCACCTGGTATGGTATTATATGCTTTAACAGTATTTTTTAATTTCTTTCACTTTTTGCAAAAGATTGTCATTTGTATCTTAATCCCTTTACCGGGGATTCTTTATGTCATTTAAAAGTTTCAGTATACTACTTATTACAGCTATTCCACTGATTTGTTTTAATTGTATTACCTTTCTGTTCTTAGTTTGTAAATGTAGCATTTTAGTTTTATCAAAAGTGCCATTGTAAAGAAAGCATAAGTCTAAGTTTGGTTTAGTTAGTTTGTGTCAATATGCTATATACCGACAAGAGTTTGGCCCATATGTATGGTTCATATAAGTTTGTGTCAGTATGCTATATACTGACAAGAGTTTGGCCCATATGTATGATTCATATAATGGGGTGGAGAACCAACAGTTGGTTCAATAATCTTACTGTCTGACTTACCCATAATATAGAATGTAATACAATGTGCTGTCAGTTAATCCCCCTCTCTCTCTTTTGTTTTCATTTGGTACCACAGAACACACTCAAGCATGCCTACAGATTCATACAAACTGCCAGACGTGCACATCCAGTACTTGCAGGGCCCCTGCCTGCTACGCATTTATGACTGAAACTCATTTCAGTCCAAGTAGCGGGTCCCTCCCAGTTAATGCATGGAGCATATGCTATAAGAAAAACCTCACGATTGTGAACATAAAACTAAACAGAATGCATTCAACACTGCAATAAATAATGTACATACAGTCCACAACTGCAATGACATCACTGAATATCTACAGGAACTCAAAGGAAAAATGTAAGTTAAAAGCACTTACTGAAACGGGCATGCAGTATTTGTTAAAGATATTCCTGTTACAGCCTCTAGTGATGTGAAGCAAAACAAATAAACCTCAGCTAGAGCTGGAAGCTGTGGCACCAGCTGAAAAGGAACACTTGTTAGCAGATAATATCATGCAGCCATTTAATTCAAAACATAGACTGTCAGAGATTCCAGATGCAAACATATTATTAATTATAAAGTATCAAGATACTGGAATATCTCAAAATAGAAAGGTTCAACTGTGTGCTCAGCTGCAACTTCTTTTATATTTAAAAGTCAAAACAAATAGCTTGGTTCATACAAAGTTGAAAGCTTTCTCAACTTACGATTAAAAAACAAACACACATTTTCAAGGCTGAAAGGAGTACACAGATAACAAGGTATGCATATGGAAGGATAGCTTAAAACCTTCTCATGATTCACTTCAGAGACATTCCCTACAAGTACAAAATACCTAACTTCCTTTCATGGTTCAATGATTACAAGAAACATTTATCATCTGCCTGCTAAGCTCTAATGAACTCTAACAGAGTCAAACTGTTCTTCTCAGCTAAACAACAAAAATACATGAAACTGTTGGAGTATATTTAAATACACATTACTAAACATAAAAATAACATATTCAGTACAATGGTGACATCCAAATAATTGACAAAATCTCAACTATGGGTACGGTTAAAACATAGAAAACATGTAGTCACGTTAGTGTGATCTATAAAGGAGACCACCTTTTCAGCATCATCTTTCCAGAAAATAATGATGTCTGTGGTGTCGTGTTGCATTTACGTGCTATGATATTATTAAACTATGTTATTGTTAAACTCTTCAAAGAAGTTTGAGCCTTCAGTGGTGAATTTAAGCGAGTGCAGAATGTGGAAGGCAGAAGGCAGTGACCAGACTTGACTTTCAGGTTTGATTTTAAAAGGACCAGATTTGAATTGTTGGGTCGGAGAGATCTGGTTTTGATTGGGAAGTTGCTGATGGTATCAGTGATGAAATGGTGACTGTGATGGTGTGGTGGTTTGGATTGTTGGAAGATCACCATTCAGGCCTTCAGGTAGCGGTGGTTGGTCCATGTACAGTAGGAGATGCCCGATTTTTTGCCTGCCAGATTTTTGTTTGCATCAGAAGTAGTATGTGGTGTCAGAGAGGACCAGACTGGACTTAGGATAGGGTGGTGTTAGAGAGGGAGATGGCAGCAGTGTGGATAGACAGACTATGTTGGTGTTGGAGAGGAAGATAGTGGCGATGTGGATGTGGATAGACTGGATTGCGAGAGATCGCAGTTGTTGAAGAGTTGTGCCTTCTGTGCTTTTGTGCCTTCGTTTGTTACCATCTTTATTCCAAAAACTGTAGGAACCAAAGGGTCACAGAACACTAAAAATGTATAAACCTTGGCATCAAACATAAACTGCATAAACAGTCATAAAGTAACTAATCTTTTTATATGCGAAGTTCACCTCAGCCATAGATACTTTAACATATTTTCTCTCATACTGCAGGGATTACATTTTATCTGAATAGTCTATACAGTCCATAATAACTGCACCACCCCCTTGTCAGGTTTCATAATACATGGACTTGTCACCCCAGGAAACTTACCACTCAAATTCATAGACACAAACCCCTTGTTATGTTTAAAGACCTCATAGATCTCAAACACACCTTTTTAAATGTGTGTATCAAAGGGATCAGAGTGGGGGTTGTAAGTACTTATCAATCTAAATCTGTCAGCCCGAGTAATATCAACATTAATCAAATAGCTGTCATTATGCAAACAGATTCATTTTTCTGGTGAACACTTTCAATTCAACCAAGGAGTCTGCTATTTCACCAACTGTATTCGGGATAAAGGTGAAACTCTTCTCAAACAAGTCAAACTATACATCAGAAATATCTAAATGGCTATAATTAAAAATCTAATAACCATGTCTAGTCCAAGCAAAACTATCATGTGAGATGTTAGTAAGGGGTACAAGGAGGAAACCATAAGATTTCATGTCCTTCTGCCTGCACCTCAATCACCCTCTTCCTTCCCCTCTCCCTCTCTAGTTCAACCTTTGTTGTTGATGATGGAGGTAGTGAGTTTGGTCCAATAGGGAATCCATTCTGTTGGCCAACCTGCCAGCTCTCCTCAGGGGATGAAACTTTAAAGGGTTGAGGGAAACATCATAAGATCAATATAATCATGGTTGGAGTAGTCATTAGTAATACATTCAAGCTTTTTCTGTTTCCTGCTAACAGTACCATTACAAATTATATTTTATTAAAATATTATCATATTCATTCTTAAATCAAATAAGTCAGTTTTCAAACTGTCATTAAAATGGTCTAATTCTGTCCAAAGGACATTCATGCATCTAATATTGTCATTAGTCAACGACGACATTAACTCACAACCACGTCTATCAAATATACATGTCAACTCCTTATATAAATTAGAATCTTCAAAAACTCCATTTTGGAATTTCCACATCCTAAGCCCCTTAGGAACCTGCTAGTGGGTTGTACATTCATTAAAAAAAGCACTGGCCAGTTGCAAGTTCCTATATTTCAGCAACTTCTTTTCAAACAAATCAAGTTGCATAGACATGGAAAAATCATTGGTAGAAATACCTACTCCACTTCATATGGCAACATTCTCCGTAAGCCAGGAAGTCAAATATAGACCAGATTTGGGTATAACATGAACCGGAGAGTCAGAAAGTCTTTGTCCACCATTTTCAACCAAATTATCAACAGATACAATACCTTGTTCAGAGCTGACTCGGTGTATAACACTATCTATCCCCATCGGGAAAACAGCCAAGCTTGTATCATGTTGCAGAGAACCATCTGGAGATTCTTTGAAGTTTGCATCTTGTTGATTTATGGATTTTTTGCTGCATTTTTCTTGTTATTGGTTTGTGCTGTAGCAGATACTACTTGTATGATGCTTACTGATTTCTGTTTGAAAACTCCACTCACTGACATAAGCATGCCATATATGCAACTCGCTCTGCCTGCAAGGTGAACAATAACTTTTTTTTTTAATCAAGATTCAGAACTTGACATCTGTTGCACAGGGTGGCTGTCCAATTGAAGTGTGGGTAGAGTGTGACAGTCAAATGTGATATGTTACACAGACTTAACATTTGGTCATTTGCATACAATCTTTAACTGTTCTCATTATGGTAGCCTCATAGTAGACTGATACTTTGCAGCTTAGCATCAGAATCCTAGTTTGTCAGTACCATACAACAATACAACTACTTAATTTCTTCCCCTTTCCCTGAGGGACAAGGTCAAGGGTGAATTTACTTTTTCCCATCCATTCATCCAGGTTATGCTAAAAGAGGGTCAGGGAGACAATTTATTTTACAATTTAGATAAAAAAGGGATTCTTTAAAGATAAGTATCTGTCTCGCGGGCACAGCCTATTCATACTGTGGTAGAGGTTCAGCTCCTTTGAAAGGGTTGCAGTGCATTTGTTCCGTGGATGTTAGGAAGTCACATAGGACTGGATCTTTCAAGGCTTTATAGGTAAAGCAGATACCCCCCTTAAGAGTCTGTAGGAAGCCTGTAGTCTGTAGGAGAAAAAATAAAGTACTTTAAGGTAGTCTGTGTAGTGCAAACAATGCATGCCATTGATCCTGTTAGTGAAGAAACTCTGTACAGTCTTTCCAGTCAAGTTATACATTTAGACAAGTACATACTGAATGGGGCATTATATTCAATTATGGGTCTAATGAAGGAGGAGAAAAGATAGAGGAAAACATCCCTTGACTTAAAAGATATTCTCCTGACTAATAGACATACCTGTGGTAATCAGTCTGGGTAGATACAAGGATTTTCTAATGACAGTGAATATAAAGTGATCAAAGGTTAGTCCATTGTCAATTATGTGCCCTAATACCTAATAACTGTATTAATTTTCAAAGGTATGTCATCTATGTAATAGCTGCATGAGTGTCCATGATGGCCAAAGGACAATACTAATTTTTTTGGTATTTTGCTTAGGGCCATGGTCCAGGCACTACTTGTTTGAACATGTTAGGCCCTCATGGAGAACCTGGAGCTCAGATGGAGAATTGATGACAGCTCTGAGTTGACAGTCATTTGCAAACTAGATCAGCCACAGACCCTTGCCATCAGAGAAATAAATATCAAAGAGAAGTGGCCCAAGGACTGATCCCCAAATGGCACAAATAATAACAACCATTTTTGATGAGAGTGTGTCCCTTACACTAGTAGACTGGATTCGGTCAGTAAGCCAGTTTTAAATCCAGTGAGTAACACAGGGGTTTACATTTAGTTCATTATCTTGTTGATAATAACAAACCGTGGGATGTTATTAAAGGCCTTGGCCAGCTGGAAGTCAGCAGTGTGAACCAGTTTGCCTGCATCCATTTCATTACTGCCTTGTTCAAAAAAGTCCAACATGTTTAGGAAGCAGGATCTACCTTTAACAAACCCAGACTGGCTTGGATCATGAGACTAAAGGACTGCTGGTGTCAATGACGATAATAAGCTTCAAAATGATGTGCTCCACAGCTTCACAGTTAAAGCTGGTGAGGCTTATAGGCCTATAGTGTCCTGAGTTAGTGGTGGGCCCTCCCTTCTGGAATGGGATGACTACAGCAGTTTTCCACACATCATCATCATCAACACTCTTTTTCCCATTTTCTAGATGGGGTTGAGGTGTTATGTCAACTGTTGCTCTCTCTCTCTCTCTTTCAATTCAATGTTACTCTCCTACCGTATTCAAAAGTCATGCCTGACTGTCACAGGTCTTCTCTCACAAAGTCCATCCATCTTTTTGCTGGATTTCCTTGTTTCCTCTTGTCTTCTTCCTGTCTGTCCAAAATCTTCTTCACCAGATTATATTTTGCTTTCCTGCCCATGTGCCCACTCCACCATAATCTGTTCTCTTTGACCTTTTCTGCAATTGGAGGTACTTGAGCTTCTACTCTGATGTCCTCATTTCTTTATGTACTCTACAATGTGCATCATCCCACCCATCTCAGGCACATCATCTTTATTACCTCTAACTTCCTCATCTGCTCTCCATTTAAAGCCCTGGTTCCTGTACCATAGAGTAGTACTAGTCACACCATTGTTTTTTACACCTTACTTTTCAGCTTCTTTGGGCATTCATCTGTCACATGCTATCCAGAATTCTGTGCCACTTGATTGCTGCCCCTCCGATTCTAGCTCTGACCTCTTCTTTCAAACTTCCCTTCTCCTAAACCACCCCTCCCAAATACTTGAAGCTGTTAGCCTGTTCTGTTTTCCCTTGTATCTCAATTTTCAGCTTTTTCTGATTTCTCCATTTGCTGTCATTACAACCGTCTTATCTGTACTTAGTTTAATCTTGTGTCCCTTCGGTTTTGCAATCCATTTCACTATCATTTGCAGAACTTGTTGTACAGTCTGCCTGTAATGATACATCATCTGCATAGAGTAGCCTTGCCAAACTGTCTCCTCCAACCTGTTTGTTAATGTAGTGCATCACTAGTATGAACAGCAGTGGGCTCACAGCTGAATCTGATGCACACCCACTCCCACTGGGAACCCCTCTTTGAGTCTGAACATTGTTTGTAATTGTGTCATTGAGTCCTTGTACATAGCATGCACTAATTCTACCAATATTTCTTCTGGGACTTAGAATCCTTGCAGGACTGTCCAAATCAGCTTTTGTGGCACCTTGCCATGTTTTCCAGGCATAAATCTCGTGGAGAGACTGATCAAATTCAGTAGCAAGTCTATTCGACTCTTCTTGTTGCTAACAAAAAGGCAGGCTGACATTCTACCTGGATCCAAGGACGCAGTGTTTGTGGCCTTAGAGAGAGGCATCAGGATTTGCTCCTCAGCGATCTGGAAGTGTATTAGCATTCTGGTATGTTAATATGTGACAGAAAGTCAAGAGAGAGAAGGGTATATAGTTTGAGCTAAATTTATTTGCAAGTATGTTGGCTATATCCTCTTGGAATTAGTGTGTTGTTATATATTAGCTTAATGCATTGCTGGGTATTGCTTCTAAGCTTCCTGATGGAGTTGAAAAAAGCTTAGTAGTTGCTCTTAATATAGGTAGGAATTTTCAGTTCATATTTACTTATGTAGGATTTGATTTTACTTCTGAGATCTTTGATAACCTTTTTGTTTTCACTTTCAGAAGTTGGAGTATTAAACTTTGAGGGGAATTTAATAAAGCCTACATTTTTTTTCTGTGTAGGTATCGCACCAGGCTGCTAACATGGGTGCAAACATTTTTAGATTCAGTAAGCACAGTTGAGTGGCGTGCATACACGCGCCAACACGGAAACTTCCATGGCATGCAAATCACCTCATAAGCAGGTGAATCTCATGCAAATGAGACAGGTAGAGCGATCCAGCAAGCAGATAGGCATCTCTTCAGACCTCGTGTCAGTGTCCTTAGTGCATATGGAAAAATTCCATGTACAGGTGTGTTGACGGACAAAAGGGTTGTAAAAATGTAGATATATGGACAGAAATGTCCTACCAGATACACATATGAATGAAACTATCATCCTATATGTTGGAAAAATTAAAGGAAATACATTTTTTTTTATATTTTTTAATAATCTGGCATGTTTGCGCCTAATGCTGTAGTGAACAAACATGCTTTATAGAAAAAAAATGGAAAAAACAACTTAATATTAAGTGACAGAAATGTATTAAAGGACCTTGCGTGGAGTTCCTACAGTGGTGCATTGGTGCTGTTGCTAATGTGGCAGGGCTATGAAACATGTAGTTTCCAGGCTGTGAGCATGGATATCTATGCAAATGAGGTCGAGCTACTTCATGTAGGCTTACATCCATGTTGCTGTTTACACAGGATGTAGCTGACATCAGGGGGTGTTTCCACTGACTTCTAAGCTCAGCTCAGCTTAGCTGCACCTGTTTGCACTGTGTGCCACCTGGCTGAGTACGTCCTTTCTGGGGGGCGTGTTCACTAACTTCTAGGCTCTATTTACCTTTGGTGTGTCTGTTTGCGCAGTGCACCTCCATGCTGAGTATCTCTGAAAATATGTATTTAATTAGTTTTGACCATTGTTTAAACTGAAATAGGGCCACCAAATGATGTTAATTATATTGTAGGCAGGTGAAATGCATCACAGTTGGCCAATCACACATTCTGCACTATAGCAGTGCTCTATAAACTAGGCATACACCCTACATTCTGATTTTCCCCAATACTCTAGACCATTGGAGTAGAAATGTGGGAATTTTAACTGAGATAATGTTATGGGTTGCTGCAGGTCTGCTACATCTGTATGTGCTAGATGCTGAAGTCAGTGCTGCTGGCAACAGGCCTAGGCTGAGAAGGAGAAGAGTGTTCAGGCCCATGGTAACCTTCCTGATTTTACATGAGCTGGAGATTCTAGAGTGCTACAGGGTGGACAGGGACATATTAAAAGAACTCACTGAGCTCTGCTACCCTCATCTCAGACCCAGAGCCAACAGAGGGGAACCTGTCCCAGTGGAAACAAAGGTATGTGTAGCCCTTAGGATACTAGCTAAAGGTACTTTCCAAAGATCAAATGGGGGCATGACTGGGGTCTCACAGGCATCAGCATCCAGGGTACTCCACCAGTTCCTGGATGCCATGCTACCACATGCCAGTGAGGACATTTCTTTTTCCCTCACCGCTGAGGTAAGGGCCAGCAATATGCAACACTTCTACCATGTAGCACACTACCTTGAAGTACTGGGTGCCATAGATTGCACTCATGTACACATTAAGGCACCCATTGGTGAGGAGGGTAGAATCTATGTCAACCGCAAGGGGTACCACTCCGTCAACTGCCAGGTCATGTGCAATGCCCAGAGGATTATCCTGAATGTGTGTGCTGGCAGCCCTGGCAGTTATCACGACTCCCATATCTGGCATGCATCACAGCTGTACCAGATGTTTACTAGGGGGGACATCCCACAAGGCCATTTACTGGGGGATGCTGACTATGCACTGGAACCATGGATGATAACACCCATCAGAAATGCACACACACCCACGGAAGAATGCCATAATGAGGCACATGCACAAACTAGGAACATCATACAGCATGTGTCTGGGCTTCTGAAGTCATGGTTCAAGTGCCCTAATATATCTGCTGGAACCCTGCAGTACTCTCCAGCCACATGTGCACACATGTTCACAGTATGTGCTATGCTGCAAAGGGAAGGGATACACAGCTCCCCACCCGTGCCTAGGTCACCACAGCCACACTCACAGAAGGACTTGGAGGAGTGACCCCCTGATGATGTCCCTGTAGGCAGACGTAGGCATGCCGAATACACCCTGACTTTGGCTAAGAGACAATGCATAGCACGTTCACTAACAACCTAGGGCCCTAGTGACAGACACCTTACTTCTACTCGCATACATATATTAAAAGTGATGCCAGGCAACCCACACAACCTGTAGCTATCCATGTATTGGCTGTGTACTGCTTGCATCAGACAGAGTCAGCCCTATACTACAGTTCTGTCAACTGCTGCATTCACAAGGTAAGTTTCCAACCTACACACTACTTGTAAGGGTTACTACAGTATGGTACTGTATGTATGGATCTTCTGCACCCAACACAGCAGTTTTCCAATATAACTGCTTTAACAGTAAGTCATCAATGGTATATCAGCAGGCCAGGCACTCTCAGGTCAGTAACATAGAAATTGATCACATGTATGTCTCACGTAATGCAGGAATAACAACGTACATATGTACGCTGTTGATTGTGTGATGAATGACTCCTCTCTGCCTAGCAGCTTGTGTGGCTCAGTGGACTAGGGAAATTAGCATGGGTGATGGTGTTGATTGTTCATATCTGGAAGTGTCCACATCTTTTGCATGTGAGGTATTATTATGTTGGTGTTTTCACAGACTGTCAGTCTGTGTGTGATGTAACATTATGAACTTCTGTCACATATTACTTCAGACAGCTACAGAATGCCATGGACATTTTGAGTGAAGTGCAGAAATGCAGAAAAAGGGACAGATGCCATTGCCTGTAACACACAAAATCCTGGACTGCAGTACAGGTAGTTGTGGGCTGGAGTCACTTTATAAGTACTGACAGTCCCACTGGGTATGCACATACACTTAGTTAAAATGAACGCAATTCTGTTGCCCCATCTTCAAAATGACCTGTTATGTATAGGTGTATGTCTATACATATATACAGAGCCGTCTGTCACAATCTCTCTCTCACATGCATAACATCTCAATCTTTATGTATTTATTTATATATATATATATATATATATATATATATATAAACAAACATACATCTCACTCTCTCCTCATATATCTATATAACACGTATATATATATCATACACACACAGTTACATTTATATATACATCCCTGTTATATACATAAATATGTGTGTGGATGTCTGAATATGTGTATGGATGTCTGTACTGTCCTACATACCCTAATAATGGTGAGTAAAGCTGTTATATCACACACCTATAATGTTGCTCAAAGGGTCCAAAGTAAGGGTCAGCAGTACATAATGCACTTACCTATAGACAACTGTGCCTGCTGGATGTCACCACATAGACAGCAACAGGTGAGCAGGTGGTGTAATATATAATGTTGTCTAGGCATGCATGGAGAAAGCACACTGTTCCTGCCCACAGGCTTGCCCATCTAAGTGCAAACAGTCACATATGGACATACTGGTAACTGTAGACACATAGCTAGGATGCTAACAGTTATCTGACTGCTAGGATACTAGATGCAGACAACAGTACAAAGCAGTAACACTCTGCAGGCCACATATGCTGTTCAACACAAGCCTAGTTTGTGTAATCCACAAGTAGTTTGCCTGCAATCACATACAAAACAGACATCGGCTGTGGCACATGTGATACATACTATGATCTGTAGTGTGCAAGACTAGACAGGTAGGGGTTCTAATCTCACTCCAGGCCACTTGGTGTGTGTGTGTCCCCATAAAACAACTGAGAATCCCTCTTTGGTATCAAATTGCAATGGTTATGCATTTTTTGGCCCTGTAAGTGGCTGCTAGCTTCCAAACTGCCCTCTTCTACAAGTCCTGAGTCATTTACCTTAAGACTACCAGCTGCCATTGTAATATCAGACTTAAGCTGTGGCACATGTGATAAGTACTGTGATCTATAGTGTGTAAGGCTAGATAGACAGCAGTTCTAATCTCTCAGGCCACTTTTGTGTTTATCTCCCTGCAAAAACAACTGGGAATCCCTCATTGGCTATCAAACGGCAATGGTTATGCACTGTTTAGCCCTGTAAGTTGCTGCTAGCTTCCAAACTACCCTCTTCTACAAAGCCTGAGTCATCTACCTTAAGACTAACAGCTGCCATTGTAATACCAGACTTAAGCTGCAGCACATGTGATATGTACTGTGATCTATAGTGTGTAAGGCTAGTTAGATAGCAGTTCTAATCTCTCAGGCCACTTGTGTGTGTATCCCCTACAAAACAAATGGGAATCCCTCATTGGTTATCAAACTGCAATGGTTATGCACTTTTCACCCTGTAAGTTGCTGCTGGCTTCCAAACTGTCCTCTTCTACAAGGCCTGATGATGCCCTCTACCTTAAGACTACCATCTGCCATTGCAGTATCAGACTTAAGCCATGGTGCATGCAATAAGGACTGTGATCTATAGTGTGTAAGACTAGATAGGTAGGGGTTCTAATCTCACTCCAGCCCAATTGGAATGTGTGCATATCCCCCTGCAAAAGAACTGAGAATCCCTCATTGGCTATCAAACTGCAATGGTTATACACTTTTTGGCCCTGTAAGTTGCTGCTGGCTTCCAAACTATCCTGTTCTACAAGGCCTGATGGTGCCACCTACCTTAAAATTACCAGCTACCATTGTAGTATCAAACTTAAGCTGTGGCATATGCGATAAGTACTGGGATCTATAGTATGTAAGACTAGATAGGGAGGAGTTCTAATCTCACTTCAGGCCACTTTGTGTGTGTTATGTCCCTTATGCCATATATATGATCACTTCAGTAACCTAGAAAGAGGCAGAGTTTTTCAATATTTTATTTGTAGTGTGTGATGTGGTCCTACAAATGCCTGACCACAACCAGGCCTGCTGATGTCATCAAGCATAATATGTCCTAAACCGATAGTACTGGCAAACATGAGGTGTGTTGCGTGCATCATGTACCGTGTACCATTACATAGGTAAGTGTTCTAATCTTCATACAAACAACCGGCACTATGTGTGTGCCGTGGCATGTCCTGTAAGCAGTAATTGGAAATGGTGCTATCCTCAATGTAACCATATTTGTGTGTGTGGCTGTTACAGCATTTTATGTCAGCTTATGTAACCATAGGATGTTTGAACTTAACTAGCATAATGGCCATACAGCCCTCACAATCCTAGACAACTTTATACATATATTTACATGATCAGCACATATTGTCCTAGTCCAAAATTGACACAGGCAAAAGCCCTGTGGTGAAATGATGGTCACCGAGCTAATCATACAGATGGCATGTGCTGAGGTGCACTGAGGTGCTCTGTGTGCCATTAGGCAGGGCTTTGTTTCAAAGGTGTGTTGAAGTCTGCTAGACAAATCTCTTCCACCAGCATGTATTACTAATGTCACATAGTATGTTAATGTCCTTAGAGTGATAGGTTCATAGGTTGATAGGTAGGTACTAGGCTATTGGCCCTAGGGCCTACATAAGCCTAGCCAAAAAGGTACCCTGGCTTTCGACACCCAAGAAAATTATTTTCCTGTGCCCCTGTCAAGCAGAGCCACAGAAGTGATCCCCAGGGTGAATTTTCTATCTCCCATCCAATCAACAAGATTTTTCTTGAAGAGTGCTAATGAGGAGCTTTGTTTGCTATAGATAAGTAGTTTGTTCCAGAGTATGGGAAGTCTCTGTGACAGGAATCTAAACCTCCAGCATGTTCTGTTTATTGTGGTGACAAGGTTTAGGTCCCTAAAGCATGTACCTCAGAGGCATTGGGATTTCTTTAACTGGAGAATGTCCAACAGCTCTGGGATTGACATAGCTTTGTATGTTAGGCAGAGATCACCTCTGAGTAGGCGATATACGATGGAGTAAAGCTGGAGTGTTTTGAGATGGTCTGCATAGGGCATCTGTTTGAGGCAGGTAATCCTCTTTGTGAGGTATTTCATCGGCCTTTCTAGTTGTTGTAGATGTCTTGTGAGGTACTTACCAAAAGGGGTGCTATATTCTATAATGGGTATAATGAGTGATGAGTAGAGGGGAACAGTGACCTCTTTTTTATTGGATGAGAAACCTTTTGTGATGAGGTGTGCCATGTAGAAGGATTTCCTGACTACTGTGGCGATGTGATTATCAAAGGAGAGACTACTGTCCACCTGTGTCCCAACGTCTCTTATCACACTTTCAGTGTTAAGTAGACTACCGCCTATGTGGTAGTTCATGGGTACAGAGGTTTTACCAAAAGGGATGACAATGCACTTTTTGGCATGGAGCTTGAGGCCATGGATTTGACACCAGCATCTGTCTCAGTGAGGCCCTTTTGTAGGATGTCCACATCGTTAGGAGTTTCAATTATGGCTCCTAGTTTGCAGTCATCTGCAAACTTTGTTAGCCAAAGCCTTCTGTGTTAGCCTGTACTTCAGAAAAGTAGATACCAAACAGGAGAGGACCCAGTTCTGAACCCTGTAGTACTCCACTTGTCACTGGTCTGAAGTCGGATTTGGAGCCTGCTACTTTCACAGTGTGGGTTCTGTCAGTGAGCCAGTTGGCAACCCATCTTGTGACATATATAGTTCCAGAGTGGGGGATGCTGTCAACAGCCTTGGCGAGATCTAGATCGGCTGTGTGAACCACCTTACCCTCATCTACAGCTTTGGTGACTGCTTCAAAGAAGTCTGTTAGGTTTAGGAGCCATGATCTGCCTTTTACAAACCCAAACTGGGTTGGGTCCAGAGTTTAGAGATTAGCAATGTCATTGTTTATAAGTTCCATGATGATACGCTCTATAGCCTTGCAGACCAGGCTCATCAGGGTAATAGGGCAGTAGTTCCTGGGGTCCATGGTGGCTCCCCCTTTGTGGAGTGGGATAACCATCACTGTGCACTATTCAGTGGGCACAAAGCCTGAGGTGAAGCTCTGATTAAACATAGTACTTAGGTGGGGTGCCAGTTCATTCTATAGTTCGTGTAGAATGCAGCCTGGGATGTTGTCAGGTCCCATGGACACTGTGTTCTTGGCTTTTGAGAGTGTGTTTTTTACCTGTGCAGCTATAATTACAGGAACTTGGCATTCTTCCGGTATAGAGATGAGCCCTTTAGGGGGTGAGGGGGGGAGTAAAGTTAGCACTGAACCTATTTGCCAGGATGTTGGCAATATCAGTTGGTTCTGTATATTTAGTGCCATTGTGCTGTAACTCAGAGCAGATCTGAGTGTTGCCATTGAGATTATTGACATAGCTATAGAATGCTTTGTGATTGCCTTTAGAATCAGTGGCGATTTTGTTTTCGTAACTAGCTTTGGAGGACTTTATGAGGGATCTCAGCTTCTTACTGAGGCTGACCAGGGAGTTCCTCCAATCATGGGATTTTACTCTTTTTTGCAACAGTTTCCTTCTTCTCTTGTAGAGTTTGTTTATGATTAATCCATCTGCTATGCCATCTAAAGATATGCAACATTTACAATCAAGCAGGGTCAGACATTGCCCCGTATACAAGGCAGCAATCACCTCTGAGTAGTCTATATGTCACAATGACACTCATTCCGGACTATTCCCGTTGAACACATACTGAAGACATGAAGTTCTCTTATGAGGGACTATACTGTTGTGTGCAAATGTCAGTACTTCTTGGAAAGGTACATTATCAAATGGCCATTGCACTCGGATATTGGCATGTAGAGGGAAGAGTACATGGAGGTTATGAGTATGTTGCTTATGGATGACTGTGCCTTCAGCTATGACACATGATTCTTGCCATACCTCTGTAGAGACATGGTTATCTTAAGCACATTAGGTGTAAACCTGTGTGGCCAGGTCTGTATGCCCAGTTCTTTCACCCCTGAGTATGCACATCACATATTGCAACTGATGTGCTACTTACCAAGTACATAGGTGCTACTGATGGAAATGATACTACATATACAGTATATTTGCATGGAGTTTATTCCCATTAGTATGTCAACAGGCATTTGTTCATCAATACCCTCTTGCAGGATATTGACATAACTTACAGATTCTGTGAGAGCAAACAATTTGCAGACATCAGCCAACAAACATTATTAGCCACAGGCATTCAGAACTCACTTGTGTCGTGGTTAAATGGATTCCAAGCAGTAGAGGATGCAGGACTGAGCCCTGCTGAACACTGCTGCTTACAGATCAGCTATTGGAGGTGGATGTCCCTATGTTGAGTATGTGTTCCATCAATTGACCACTTAGTGACCCTACAATGACAGTACTGGGGATGCCTAAGTGGGTGCTTTATAAATTATGCCTGAGTGGAGGATATAGTCAGATAGCTTGGCTCAATCTAGGGGGTTGTATGCCCTGATGTCCCCACCCAGGGCACTGCCTCAGAAATGTCCACCATTTGTAACAATCATGATTCCCCTGTCACACATTCAAACTGTGTATAGTCAACTGTGTGTAGATCACATACAGTATATGTGTGCTGATCAGCTCCATGATGATTGCCCCTATGGGCATACAGATATGGATACTCAGACAAAGAGGCCTATAGTTCTGTTGGTCAGTGGATGCACCACCTCTGTGCAAGGATATAACAGTTGCCATTGAGCACTCAGCTGGGGTGTAGCCAGTGGTTTCAGTATGATTGCAAGGTGTTCCCAATGGTGTTAGTAATCCTTGTCAAATCCCATGTATGATGCAGCCTGGGATGTCAGCATGTCTAATAGATGCTGAGTTTCCTCCATTGAGAGACCATTTATGACCTGCTCTGTAGATATGGAAGTTATGGGACACATTTTAGGAATGTCATGTGTAACATGTAGTAGGGGCAGGGGATTGAAGTTGAGGCAGAACATGTGTGACTACAGGTTAGCTATGAGTATAGACCCTTTATATGTGGCATCATTATGTATGGCTGACAATCTGGGCCTGTCCTTTGAAGTTAAACATGTAACTACACTGTGCGTTGTGGTTCTGCTTTGTGTGGGTGGCTAATTTTGTCACTTACTGTGCCTGCACATCACAACAACACTATGTGCTACTTTTAGCTGAGGAGGCTGTGCCTCCATTTAGGGGGGCACCCTCACCCCAACTGTCACACAGCAATGTCCACCTTTTATTGTACAGCCTGCTAATGGCAGTTGTCCACCAGTCAGGTTTGCTGTGCCATGAGGTGCCTATGTCCTTCCTATCACGTACAGCTGATTTCATGTAGTTGTAATACTGCTGGCATAATGCATGGATGTAGAGCTCTGCATACTTTGCCTGTCTCATCTGAGAGGTAAGATGCAGTCAAGGTATGTCAACCATCCCACAGGAGGAAATAAATGGCTTTGTTGAAATATATGTCTGTATTGTCTGCAAGGTGGGGTTAGTTCTGGTAGTTCTAATGAGACAGATCTGTGGCCAGATCCCACCAGGGAGGACCTCACATTGGGGGCTGCAGTGGACACTCATATTGGTAAACACATGATGTAATACATTGGTTCCCCTTGTGGGGATGTCACGGCACTGCTCTAGGGCATTGTAGTTAAGAACCTGCACTAACCTTTGGCAAGTGAGCTGCAGCACAACTAAGCAACATAGTTGGTGGTTATTTAATGCCACCCCAAACCATGCTGTAATGATACATCTTACATCTTGATAGACACACATACATACAAATACGCACAATGGGTATCTGGATTCATGCAGCTGCTCCTGTAGCTAGTTATTGCTTGATTATGTGCCATTCCAGTACTGAATGACACCTGCAGTGTCTGTGGGAAATCACATTGTTCCACAAGATCTGGATGTGTATTTGTCCTTAATGAGTATGTATACACCACCTGCATTACCTAGAACACTGTCATGTTGAGGTCTGAAGATGTGGATGGACATGTAGTCTGGTATGGCTGTGGTGCTGTCCACAACCTTGAACCAGATGTCCTTGACTGCACACATGTCTGCATAATCCATGGTGGGGACACCCTCCACAGAGTGGGGTGTTGCCATACTCAGCATGTAGCACCATAACCATGATGTTGTATAAAAATGGTGTTCTCATTGCCAACTTTACCTTCAACAGTGCATCTAAGATGCATTGTGGGGGTGTCAGCAGCATTGGCTGGTACTCCACATCTCAGGGGTGAGAGATAAAGACCATTACTGGTGAAGCATTGATGTCTGTTGAGCAAGACATCCCAGGCAGATATGTAGTAGATCCCTTTACAATGATATCACATGCTAATGCAATTATTGACTTCCATCAATTTCCGTGTGTATGGAGCCATCATCCTAGGTGAGGGTCAACTGCAGCTGAAAGCTATGTGCAGACCTGCAAGAGATACACACTGGCTAAGTTCAGTCATGTGCCTGCATACAGGCTGTTGACATATGTCCGTAGTCATACACACCTGCAGGAACTATGATGTCAACATTATATTAACTGATATCCTGTGATTTGTGCAGTGTGTAGTAAAGCCTATTGTGTCAACCCACAGACAGTTATCTGTGATCTTTCTTATATATAGCTACTTCACACAAGCATCAATGTGTCTTACAATGTAATCACCTATGATTGAGTGGTGTGAGTTTGTGTTTTGCCTTGGGTGTTTGACTGGTGAGGGAGTGGTGCATGCAGTATTATCTGTATTGTACACTCCAGAAGCAGGATTTTATGAGGTGTCTGTTGCTTGGAAATATGTCTGGTAAGGAACTGGACACATGCAGGGGTGTGTGTGATGTGGGTATAGGTGGTGCAGGATGTGAGCTGTGCATGTTGGCATAATGCTCATTGCCATATATAATAACTGTGGTTGGAGACACTATGGCAGCAAGGTTTGAAATGCAATCACATCTGTCACACGTTGTGTTTGTGTGTCATAGGAGTATATGTGTGGGGACACTTCCAACATCTCGGCAGCAGGTCCTGCAAAGTTATGCCTATGCCTCCATGATGGCCTGAAACATGCGCCGAATGAACCATGATGTGACACCTGCAACATGTGGTGGATGGACAGCAGGCCTCTTATAAGCACCCCTATCAATCTGACTATCTGGAACCTTGCCAGCTCTCTGGCTATGACCAATGTTTACACTCACTGGAGCCATAATTGCCACACTTTCTTGTTCAATGTCTACACCCTCTGAATGTTCAATATCTGTGGCCTCCGGGGACTGGGTATGTGTGGGCATACTAATTGTGTATGGTGACAATTATGGCAGGCGAGGAATTTCAACCTCTTGGACAGATTCAGCCCCCAAAATCCACACCTGTGCCTCAGTGTGGCCACCATAATCATCAGAGTCTAAGGAGACACAGACATCGGGTTGTATAGAGGATAGACACCAACCCCCATGGTCACCTGTGATAAGAAAGGAAAAAGCAGTACATTAATACCTGCAGTATTATGCTCTGCAGTACATATATTTATATAAATATATGTAAAGCTCTGTACACTATTACAGACCTGTTGAAAACCCAACCTCATATAGTAGGTTAACAGGACATTACTTTTCCCATTAACAGCTGTAGTTACTTGTAAATAAAAGCTTTTTACACAGCAATCTCATCAGCAACAATGAGGTGCACTGTTGCCATTTGTGAAGACTCTGCACAGTTGATAGATATTACAATCTATACTGTCCTGACAATACTGTCATATCTATCAGTGTGGTCATACCTACAAGGCATATGTATGAGTCTAACATGTGTACAGTCAGAAAATATCCATGCAGTTGGCAATCATGCTGACAGTACAGCAATCCAGGCAGCAGGCCTGGGATGACACTTTAGGGATTACATTGCTGTAAACCTACATTTATAACAAAACGGTGTTGTGCTTACCAGGAGCAGGACCACAGCCTTGTCTGATACCTGACAGACCTGTGAAAAGTCGAGGAAGAGGTAATGTCAGCACCACCGCATGTTGCTCCACAACAAGATGATGTATCTATATATCTCACATTTACAGTAGCTACTGTGTTAATTGTTATACTGGTCAAAGTCTGAGCATGAAAGCCCAACTGCAGTTAAACCCTCCCTCCAATGAGCAAAGACCTGATACCCACGTAAGAGTATGTATTCCCTGACAAATTGAATGTTACAGTATTGCAATGCTGATCAAACTAAGCTTACCTGCACACTCCTCTGTCTTGGAAACTGTGGCACCCACATCCATGATGTATGGTGTGACTGATGCCTGAGAGCTGTCATGTGTGCCTAGATTTGCCAGGAATTCCTCAGTGGCTGAGAGTGGTTGTTGTGCTGCAGGCCCCTCCACCGGTAATGCCACAATCCTTAGCTACATCTGCTGTTCTTTGCACAGTGTTGAAGCTGCTCATATTCATATATCCTGCCCTGATGACCTGTGGCATTCACATCATGGCCAAGGTGAGCCCACAGTGCTACCCACTGCTCCCTGTTGTGCCTCTCCCTGGACAGTAGCAGTGTGTTGATGGAGGCCTTCCAGTATTATATCATTCTCTGCATCCATGAAAGCTGCATGGCATCTTGGATACATGTTTCCTGAAAGACAACAAAATGGGAACATGTCAGGATCACATACATGGAAGTACACTCTGTAGCGATACAGCAAGAACAGAATGGCTGGCAGTATCCACTGTTTGATCACACACGTCATATTCCACAGTATGCAAACATACTAAGCGTGTGGATACAACTAAGATACTAGTGATAGTCAACTATTCCCAGGTGTGCCATGACAGATACTGCTGCATGATCATACACCCAACACTGGAGTCTATTGTAGTGTGTCCTCAGGGGCAACCCCCCGATAATATGTCAAAACAAATCCTGTAGCAAGCACGAAGCAACTCCAAATGACAGGACAGCTGGATTCAAATACAGTTAGTTTCCTTTATTCACACAACAAAACGAAGATGGAAGAACTATGGTTTAGCGCTTTCATCTAGATAACTAGACTTCCTCAGAACATTGATCATAAGAATTCTCCCAGTTATATACATAAAAAGCCCGCCCTTTACATCAATTATTCAATTTTGAATGCAAATATCATTCCTATCAATATTTAAAGATATAGGAGGTTTTTGTATGATGTTACAGTTTTATATCTTGAGTGTTAAAAACACATAGCTAAAATACTAAAAACTACACAATTAAGAAACTTACAGTCATTGTCATATAGTTAAAATAAACTGTATCTGTTTGTCACCAATGGCTAAATTACTATCTATTTATAATAAATATAAAAATTCAAAATTTCCTACATGAAACACTTGTCATATAATACTCCATGTACAATGTTTTCTATCCCTATACATACATTGTCCTGTATATGTATATCAGAGGGTATGTATAAAAAATTACAAAATACAAGATACAAAGACAGCAGAGAATCAAAACAGCAAAAAACCAGAACTACTAGATATTCTATCAACCCATTCCTTGTCTTATCTGAGCTATCAATCTAAAACTAAGTATACTGTCCTGCTAACGTATATTTTATTGAATGTAAGTGAGCCTGCAATAATAACACATATATGTAAAGTTTATGATGTTAGATAGATACAAAATGATAAATAGTCCATCAATTTATTGGAATAATCCTATTAGTTATAAACTAATGGGTATTATGTCCTGACTAGAGGTTTGGTGGGAATAACTTCATTTAAACCAGGGGGTGTAGCTACGTCAAGTCGTAGCTGCCATTTAATCTCCTTCTCACTAACTATGGCTTTAATATTTCCCCCCCTGGGGTTGGGTGTTATCACCTCAAGTATGGCAAACTTAAATCCTTGACATCCTTGGTTGTTAATAATATGACGAGACAAAGCATTATTAATATCCTGTTTGTTAATGCAGTATATGTGATCGTAAATTCTGTTTTTAAAAAAACGATCCGTCTTCCCTACATAATAGCTTTGACATGTGTCACATATAGCCAAGTAAATCAAATGTTTCGACAAGCAATTCCCATGTCTGAATGTAATTTTAGTATGTGTAACATTATTTAAAGTAATATTTATACCTTCAAATATATACCTACAGTAATTACAATGACCACATTTTTTTGTCCCTACTTTTTTCACTTTGTCCAATTTATTATGATTGTATTTTATTTCTATAATTCTTTTCAGGCTGTTGCCTGCTTTGTAGACAAATTGTGGTCTAGAAGGTACCTTTTCTTTTATCATTAAATCACTTGTTAATATATTCCAATTTTTGGTAATGATGTCCTTAATTTCATTTGTATATTTTCCATATTTAACTATGCAGGCTTTCTTATAATTATCACCATTAACATTTCTGTCTTTCTTATTTGTTATACCTATACCAAGAAGGGGTAGATATTGTTTGCCCCATTCTTGTGATACATATGTTGTAATGTCCCTAATCATATCCACTGGATAGCCCTTTTCTATGAATAAACTTCCTATAAAGGACAATTCCTTTTCCATATTTTCCCTTACTGATGTCATTCTAGCCGCCCTTATACACTGTCCTTTGACTATATTGCATTTGACTTTGTACGAATGTGCACTTCCAAAATGTAAATACCCATTACTATATGTATCCTTCCTATAGATTTAGGCTGGAAGGATTGCCCATCATTGTATATGTACACATCTAAATAATTAATACCACTACTGTCAAACTGATATGTAAACTTTAGGTAACTAGTCGTACCATTAATATAGTCTATGAACCTAGCCAGATCTTCAACATTACCAGCCCATAATAGGAAGATGTCGTCAAGGTAATGGACATATGTTTTGATGTTCTTCATCCATATGGAATTGTGGATATATAGCCCCTCCCAATCCAGGAGTACTAAGTTGGCGTACATCGGGGCACAGGCTGCATGATCATACACCCAACACTGGAGTCTATTGTAGTGTGTCCTCAGGGGCAACCCCCCGATAATATGTCAAAACAACTGTGCCAACCAAAAAGCAATGTGCTATTACAACCACTATAAAGGGACAGTCCCATGAGATCAGTGTGCCACATTGACAATAAAAATTTCACCCTTGATGTATTGCACATCCTGTGTAGATGTAACATATCTGGAGATCAATGACATATCAGTATCATAGTTCTAAGAAAAGCTTAATGTTGTCATCCTTATTCCCCATAAGTATATTTACACATCTGCACCTTGTTGTAAACAAAAAGGTTACATACCTGATGGAGTGCAATACTCCTCTGTTAAGTGGTGATATTTAAGTTTTTGTAAACGTGTTCTGTGTGCAGCAAGTCTCATACAGATTGGTTCCACAGAAAGTCTTATACAGAATGGTTCTCCATAAGCAACTGTTCCTCTTTAACATGCTTCTCATTAGCAGGTGATTGCCTCTTAACCAATCTGTGGTTCTGAAATGCTAATTGCAGCCAACACAACTGATTTGCACTATCATCAGCCAATGACATGCAACCACTGTACAAGATATAAGGCCTTCATGTAGATTAGAAACTCTTTCTGATATGTTGTGCTGGACAATAATGGGGTGAGGAGACTATGTCATCGCAGAGGGTAGGTCTGATAGAGTTGTGTGTGCTACAGGCTGTAGCTGCTGCTGCAGTTAATAGGCATAGACAGAGAGTGTGAAAACTTTGGAGGACAACAAGCTGTCGGAGTAACTGTGGGAGCTGTGTCAGCCTTGTAGAGACAGAGCCAGAGTGAGAGTACCCATTCCACTCCAATTAAGGCATGTATTTAAGGTAAGTATGTTAGGCAATGGTATCACTAACAGAGTACTAGGCAACATGCTTGTTGTGTCATTGAGCAACATAGGGGATAACTATAAGATTATATCCACTATTTGGGCAACTGTCAGGCCATGTGTTACAGTCTGGTACTAATTTGGAATGTGTACGTTGGCAGTCCTTATTACAAGTAGGAACTTCAAATGTATATATTAGTTGTACAGCTGTGCTAATCTGCACTGTGAGTTTGAAAGGACTGATATTAGTGGGCCTCGTTTGCACTACCTGAGTTGACGTCCTCTGTGAATGCATATTAATGCATGATGTGACACTTTACGCACTTATACTTTTGCTACAGGGATATGTGAAGTGTGTTCCTATCTGCAGGCCTGTGACTTCCATCAGTGAAAAGCAGACATTTCAATTGAAATACATTGCGTGGATAAAGACTTCATGACTCAGTCATTAATTGCTGGCTTCACAGTACTGTAATTTAACTGCTACACACTACACCACTGAATTTGAACCCAGGACTGTGTGTGGCAAAGTGTACTGTTTGCAAGGCATTTAACAGACTGAGCTACTGAGTCATTGCTAAAGCAGGTGTATTAACAAGATATAAGTCCATACATATAGACTGTGACATACTTTTTTACATCCATCATTATGTGCATGGCTTTATATGGTTTTATTTCTACACCAGGGTCCCTGTTGAACATGTATTTTGCCATTAATGCCTTAGCAGGTATATTTCTAAATGCTGCTGATAAAAGGCCACATTTATCTGCTATTAGATACCTCACTTACATCCATTATTCTCTGTTTGGCTTTCTAGTGGTGTACTCTTGCACCAGACTCCAGCATACACTTCCATTTTTTCCATTACTCTTTAAGCAAATTTGTGCAATGTGGCACGATGAGCAGCTCCACTTAAACAAGTTTAATGACTGCAACTTCCAAGTACTAAGTTTTGCTTAAACCACCTGTTTTAATTAACAGCAGTGCTCTGCAGGTCCAATGGTCTTGGGTTCGAAACAGGGGGACAGATGTTTATTTTGTACGTATTTATTATGATTTAAAAACACATATATCATTATAGCTCCATTTAGCTGAGCTTAGCGAAGCTGGGCAACGTAGGACATAGGTACATGTGGGGGAGGTAAGTTGGGTAGGTGAGGAAGCTTCTGCAGACAGACAAGACAGCAGACAGGGGTGGTGTGTGACACAAGAGGGGGTGAACACCTTGGATGGGGAAAGTGTTGTGGAATGTCAGTCCAATGTGCCTCCAGAAGGTAGCAGCATGACTCACATCCAAACCCATGGGATAGTTGACACTGCTCTGTCACTGCCCCAAGGACGACAGTAGTGGAGGCTGAGATTTGGGGTGAGCCTGCCCCACCAGGTTGGCCAGCATGCTCTCCATCTGATGCAGGCATGTCTAAAACCATGGATGACAATCCCATGCACCAAACCCGGCAGTTCGTCATGGGTAACAACTCCCCTCAACCACCGCTACCAGATGGGGGCCCATTCCCATCCCGACACCACAGGTAGTGCAGGGGCAGCAGAGTGGGCACCACCAGGCTGGGTTCCAGACATGTTGGGACCCAATGCCAAGGCCGGAGGAGGCAAGGTAGGAAGATCACAAAGACCTGGCCGACCTTGATGCACTACAGTAAAGTGTTAGTATTAACAGGCTGGAACATAATAGTTATTAATCCAAATACATATTAAGGTTTATTATGTGTAATACAACATTAAGTAACATAAAAGTCAGTATGTTAAACAGCAAGCCAGCATAAATTAAACCATAGGGCCAAAAAACAGTTTAACAACTAACAACTAACTATAATAAATTAAAGAAAATAAGGGGTGAGGAGATAGAGAAACATACTATTAGTGAGATCTCAGATGATATTCCTGAAAACACTGATAATACATACTTCTACAGGTGTGAAGTTTCACTTGTGACTACAGTGACTGCAATTCTTCTATAGCTGATGTAGCATGTACAAACCTGCCAAGCTGTTAGCATGGGACAGTATGGGCCAAGCACTAACAAATGCAGGTAGACAACTACACAGAACAGTTTCACATAATGTAGACTTACATAACTACAAAGGTGTTCTGCAAATGGATTTGGTAATACATTGCATTCCAGGTAACCATTTATCTGGTAATCATGTGACAGACAGATTAGGCATTTCTAATTACATTACGAAAAATCATGACATTTGAGATGTATGTTTGTGTACATTAAATAAACTAGACAGCTGTCATGCCTTAGTTGGCAGGCATGGGAGTAGAACCCAATAGCTGTGACTGCAGGGGACATCTGAAAATAACGTGACAACTGACTGCAGCAACTTAGAACATACATTTAATGAATACAGCACTACTGCAACTATTAAGACAGATTTATTTAGGAAACCACAATGCTGCTTAACACTTTATTGGTATTGGTGACAATTCTCTGTGAAATATACACACAATATCTGCTCATAACATGGACTACCTCACCCATATACCTTTTGCTCCTGGAGTGGAAGGAAAAGAGAGCATTATGTGATTGAAATTGGCCTGGACACAGCCTTGAACTGTACTATGAGTCAAGCAATACATTTTTTAGGACATTACTTTTGCATTCTACAGTTTTACACTTGACTGAAGCAACCTTACATAGATATGCAAAGCACACAGCTCTAGTTCGATTATGTTATACCACAATCGTGCTTTACATCTTTTGGCTTACTGTTATTGGTACTGTTTATTGTTTATTACAATAGAGTTGTTATTGTTCATTTATTGCACTACAGTTATAATTGCCCATTTATTGCACTAGAGTTTTTATTGCAGTACAGTTTTATATTCTTTATTGCACTACAGTTAACATAATATATCCATACTTGCCATATTCACAGAGCAACCTGGCCAGGCACCCAGCATGAGACTGAATGTTGCAAGTCCTCTCAGCTGCATCTTTTGAGAGAGAAACACACCATTATGCATACCAGTTTTGCACACATTCAGCTTGCATTTTGGTAAAACTGTGAAACAAATACTTACATATGTCTGAGGCATGCCCAGCCCTGGCCTCTTGGACTCAGGTGTCCAAAGTTCCTCTATTTCTATGCTTCAGGTTATCATAGTGGTGATGACACTGCTTGTCAGTGAGGGGGATACCAGTAGCACTGGTAAGTTCCCTGGCCAACTGATCCCATGCTTGAGCTTTACATTCTGAGCCCTGGTAACTTCCCTGCAGCAGCCTAGTTTCATAACTGCATATCATGAGCCCAACTAAAACCCTGGACTCCTGCACACCCCATCTCTGTGTTTGAAAGCACGCACCCTCTCCAACACCACCTGACATACTGTCAGATAGATTCCAATGAATGCTGCAGAATTCCTGCCTATTGACCTTAATATAGGTTGTTTCCCCCCTTACACACCATTTAACAGCAGTCAAAAAAGCACTGTGGTGCTTAGCAGAGTGCAAACCGGATAAGTGAAGCTGAGCATCACGAAAACTCGCACAACCCTGGTTTTAGCGAAGCTTAGCAACTTAAATATATTTTACATTGCATTAAACAAAAGATATGTGTGCTCGGGACTCAAACACAGGACAGTGACTCTACCCATTTAGCTACTTCGATAGTATGCAAACTAGTATACCTTCACATATACCACTAAGCTACCTGCTAAGTTAATTACATCTGGTTTCTATTTTTAGATGTCTGGCAGGTGTCAGCTCTGCATGTGTAAGTGCAGCTTGGCATTGCTGCACTCCATGCTGCACCATACAAATGGGCATTAAAAAATGAAGAAAAAAACAGATATGATAATTAATTACATCCGGTTTCTATTTTAGATGTCTGGCACGTGTCAGCTGTTTATATGTAAGCGCAGCTTGGCATTGCTGCTCTCTGCCCTGTGCAAACGAACATTAACCAAAAAATAAATAAATAAACCAATCAGAATTAGAAAAAAAAATATTAATTCACAGCATATTTCAACAGTAGCAGGGAACATTACAAGCAGCCTCACCATGTACATAACATCTGACCAGCCTTCTGCCTACATGGATTCAATATCACTGTTACTATGCTCTCCCACAGCAGTGTGCCATGATTTAATATACATTGGAAACAGCAATAAGGCAGAACACTCTACGTCAAGTCAATAAAACATTCATTCAGTAAAATGCACAGTTAAAATAAGCACTTTCAGGCCATATGCCCTTCATCAGATAATAAAACAGACTAAAAAGACCATTTTTAAATTACCAAACATCCTTTCACATTTCAGTATTTTACCCTCCTTTTCTTAAGGATGGGTTTTAAAGGTACAAAGGCATTAATACCTGGTGGCTTATCCGCTCCTAGCCTCACTATCCACCTGGTCTCTGCACATTCTGTCTCAATGAATATATTACCCCCTCTGGTGTTGGGTGTAATAACCTGTATTACCATGAACCTGAATGAGTGACTTTCATTCATTTTTATATGTTATGCCAGTGCATTATATTCATTACTATTCCTGATATCTGATAGATGATGAAATATTCTAGTCTTAAACAAATTACTATTCTTTCCAACATAGTAAGTATCGCATTTCTGGCAAACTGCTATATAAATAAGATTACATGTTCTACAGTCAGCATAGCCATTAAATATATATTGCTTGTTGGTTCTTGGATGCACAAAGACCGGGGTCTGTAATATAAAACTGCATGCCTTACATTGATGGCATGGATATGTTCCCTTCTTATGTTGTGCTTCAAGGTTGTGCTTAGGTTGTGCTTCAAGGCTGGCAACTCGGCACATAAAAATCTACTGCCAATCATTAGTGGACTGGAGTTCCACTGTGGCGACCCCTAACCGGGAAAAGCCGAAAGACACAACAACAACTCCTTTCAAAAAATGTCTTGCATAGGCGGTGTGACTTAAATGAAGAATTATCAAATCCATTATGAAAATTGGCAATAGCTGCTAAATGTACAGTGATCGTCGATGCTGAGGCTCCTGCATGTAAAAAAGTTGTCAGGTATTGAAGGATCTTTTGAATAGACATAGAGAAGGGATCTATGTTCTGATCTTTGGCCCAAATAGAAAACCTAGTCCATTTACTAGAATAAACTTTCCTGATGGAAGGTTTGTGTGAAGCCAGAAGAAATTCACGGACAGGAGATGGGATGTCAGGCAGCCTGGCAATCATTGGAAGTTGAGGAACCAAGCTGTGAGCTTGAGACTGTGGAGATTCAGATGAATCAGTCCCGGAGGATGAGATAACAGGTCTTGGGAATGATCCAGGATCCACGGGCTACGAATCAGATGAGGCCATAGAAATGGGAAACAGACTTGACGGGGCCAATGAGGATCACTTTGCTTCTCAACCTCTGAGCTTTCTGGAGAAATTTTGGATGAGGGGAAAGGCATACAGAAGACCCGGGGGCCAAATGTGTGTTAAAGCGTCCCTCGGGGGTTCCCTCTGAGGGGGATCAGGGCAAAGTAACTTCTGCACCTGTTTACAGGGGAAGCAAACAGATCGCAGCAAGTCTTGCCCCAGCGTTGGATGATCCGATCCACTGTTACAGGGTTGAGGGACCACTCATGAGGCATCAGGATGTTTCTGCTCAGATTGTCCGCAATAAGGTTAGAACTCCCGGGAATGTGCGTTGCTAAAAGAAAGCGGTTGGAAGCTATCGTCCAGTGCCAAATCCTCATGGCTTCCCGACACAGGGTGTAAGACCTGGTTCTACCTTGCTTGTTGATATACCAGACGACTGACATGTTGTCTGACTGAACTGCAATGGTCTCAGAAGGTAGGGATTAATGGAACGCTTGCAATGCTAAGAGAACTGCCCTCAGTTCTAGGACATTTATGTGCAAATTAGCCTCCAGGGGGGACCAGGTGCCTTGGACCGTCTTTCCCTGGAAATGCCCCCCCACCCTAACATGGAAGAGTCCGTGGTCACAGTGGCCATGGAAGACAGAAAGGTCAACACCAAAGATTCGTTTCTGGCTTCATCCACCATAGCATTTCTTCCTTGCAATGGTTTGTAAGACATATCATGTGGTCTAGTGGGTGAGTTAAAAATGACCATTGTGCAGAAAGAAGCCACTGCAGGATTCTCATGTGCAGCCTCGCCAGTGGTACTAACATAATGGCAGCCGCCATGGAGCCTAAGAGCTGCAGTACAAGGCATGCCGCTACATAGGTCTGAGGAAGAAGGTCTTGGATTTGGTGTCTTATTTTCAAAAGCCTATGAGGGGGGATTGAAGCTTGACAGGATGTTGTGTTGAAGACTGCCCCAATAAACTCCAGTGTCTTTGTTGGGGACATTTGAGATTTGTCCTTGTTGATTGTAATCCCCAAGCAGAGAGCGAGACCTTGAGTGTAAGAGAGGCTGCATACTAGGAGATTCCTGGTTGGAGCGGTAAGGAGCCAATCGTCTAGATACGGAAACACCTGGAATCCTTGTAGTCAAAGATGAGCTACCACAACAGCCATACATTTGGTGAAGACTCGGGAGGCTGTTGAGAGACTGAATGGCAGTGCCCTGAACTGGTAGTGACTGGCTCCCAGCCAGAAGCGGAGAACCCTCCGGAAGCGGTGATCCATATTTATGTGGTCATACTCATCCTGGAGGTCTATAGAGCACATCCGGTTGTCCCTCCCTAGGAAGGGAAGAATGGACTGTACCGTGACCATCCGGAATTTTTGAGGTTTGATAAATTTGTTCAATAGGCTGAGATCCAGGATTGGTCTCCAGTCCCCTGTCTTTTTTGGCACTAAAAAGAACCTCGAGTAAAACCCGGATCCTTTCTGGTCTGGTGGGACTGGTTGGATGACTCTTTTTCTTAGCAGCTTTTCTATTTCTAAGGCTGCTAATTCGCTCTGACTGGGTGGTACATCGGGGATTCGTTTGACGGGTCTGGGAGTTAAATCAAATGGTATTTGGCAGCGTCTGGATATTATTATAAGCACCCAAACATTGGTAGTAATAAGTTGCCAGGCTGGTAGGTGCAGAGAAAAATTACCCCCGACTTCTTCCATTGGAAAGCAATCAGGCCGCTGCTCAGCAGCACTGGTAGGGTCTGCCGGAGAAAGAATCTCTTATGCCCTGGTTACACGGACCCCCTGTACCCCGAAAGGGGTGTCTTCCAGATGAGTTGCCCCCTCTGCCCTGGGGGATTGATCACCATGAGTGTCACGAAAAGATCCTTGGTATTTCTTGAACCACATTTTCCCCCCCTTCTGGTTCCTGGAGTAGGACCTCTGGGGGTTGGAAAAGCGTATGCCCACAGCAGACAAGGTCTTCCCATCTGTTTCACTTCGTGCAAGTATGCCTCATACTTTTGAGTCCAAAAAGCGCAAATTCATCAACAGGTGCATTGACGAAGGAAGATTTAAAGGTGTCTGCGAAGTCACACAACTGCATCCAAGCAGTAAGTCTCATGACAATGCCTGATGCGGCAGCTCAAGCTGCCCCCTCGGTGGTGTGAGATATCAAATGTATTGAGGAGTTTGAGATGGATTCAAGGGTAGCTAGCTGTGAGGCGACAGTGTCACGCACCTCATCAGGCAGTACCACCACCAAAGAGGAAGACATTTCAGAAATTAGGTCTCTTTGGAGGCAAGTGAAGTGTGCCAGATAGTTCAGTGACCGAATGGTGAAGGTCGTTGAAGCATAGGTCTGCTTCCCTAGTCTGTCCATGGTCCAAGACTCCCTGTTTAGAAAATGGACAGTGGAACTATCTTCTGCCAGTTTCCTCTTGGTGGCCACCAACACGACCATGGAATCAACTGTCAACTGATTGGACCAGTGGGGCCGGTCTTCAGGTGTAGATAAAATTTTGTCTGGCCTTCAGGGGGCAGGTTGTGCATTGTCTGGGGCCTTCCAGGAACACTGCACAATGAAGTTAACAAGGTCATCTGCCGGTGGGGTCACCCAGGAAGTAGATGGCTGGGCACGGAAGGCCTGCAAGAATACAGATTCCTCAGAAGAAGGGTTAGAAAACTTCCAGTCTCCCCACTGCTTGAGAATTTCGAGAATGTCTCTGAATGAGACGTTGTCTGGGGGAGACCATGGGGACCCTTCCCCTCATCACAATCGGTGTCTTCGGTGATATATTCCTCCGGGGAATTAAAGTGCTTCCTCTTGCACCATTTCTTCTGGGGTGGCTCCCAGTGGGATCTTTTGAGGAGAACTCCAGAGAAGGGGTTCCCTTCAAAGGGGGGGGGGTGTTAGAAAAATGTGTAATAGTAATATGCATGCTTAGTGCATTCGAGGTTTAAAAGGGTTAATACATTTATTCTGTTCAAACTGCATGAATCTGCACAGCTATTAGAAACTTAACAAGAAGCATTTCATTTCTGCTAATGTCATGAAAATAATAAGAAGCATTTCATTTCTGCTAATGTCATGAAAATAACAAGAGACATTTCATTTCTGCTAATGTCATGAAACTTAACAAAGGGATATTCATTTCTTCTTATGCCATGAGAAAACATGCAGCTGCTTGAAGCTATTGATAAAGAAAACAATAGATGATTGAAAGGTTAAACCGTAGTCAGCATTACTTGTACCAAAGCTAGAAATGTACCTTGAATCTAGACAGAATGTAACACATGTATTAGAACAGCACAATTGAAGAATTGAAAAGTTGAAATGGTCTAAAATAAGCCCAAGGCCAGGTTTTTTTTCTCAAAATGTTTTGCAAAACAGCAATAAGTCTAGCAACATTTTCTGTAGAACATACAGAAAGCTGTGTCTAACTACGTCATCAATAGAATAGTAACATTTTCTGTGTGACAGGAAGAGAACTGTATAAGAATAACATACTAATCACCAATAATTCAGACAAACCTTGTGCTTACATGCTTTGTCTCCTTGCTGAAAGTAATAAAGGGTGCCTTGCTTGAACCTAACGTGAATTGGTCTTTGAAGTTTTTTTCCTTTGACAGATTGGTCCTTCGGACCGGGACCCTCTCTTCACCTCGGATCAGACAGGCCAGGTGGTTGAAACCATACGGGGAAGAAACCAAATCGGTTCTTCTTATCTAAAAAGTCCTCCAACTGAATTGTCGTTCAAAAGAGGCCAGCCACTTTCTGATCTGTGACTGAAGGACGGGTCTCCGCGAATTGGTGATCAATCATGTGGGCTCAGGTAAGGTGAATCTACTTTTTTCTGTTTTCTGTTTTAGATCAGGGACTAGATGTGTATTGTTTTTGTTAGACTGTATTTTTCTTACAAGTCAGGGACAAAAAAGATTACTGTCTTGCATAGATCAGGAGAAACAGAATAAGTAGGCAGTCATTCTGAAGAGACTATAACAAAATCCATGGTACCACGTTAAAAAATTAAGAAAAGTTACATAACGATCAAAGGGTAGAACAAAATGGGTAATAATTGCACAAAAAGATCCCAAAATCTGCTGTTAACAGAAGACGCAAAATACATGCAGTCGCAGCTCGCCGACAATATTAAATATTATTCAAAATGGGTTAATAAGTATGAATTTGATGGAAAATTAGAAAAATCCTCGCTTATAAAACTTGTCAAACAGCTCAAAACCGATTCCAAAGGTCGGGTAAAAAAGCAACATAAATTGGGAATTCCTCAGGCACACAGGTGGATTGAGGAAGTAAACTGTAGGGAACAAAAATTCAAAAGCAATGTTTTTAGATAAGGAGGATAATAACTTAGTAATAGCATCAGCACCTCCACCTCCCTTACCAATATATGAAGCAAATGAACAGGTTAGTCCACCGGGTGGCCACGGTGGTGCAGCGGTTAGCGTTGCCGCCTCACAGCAAGAGGTTCTCCGGTTCGATTCTCGGCTAGGGTGCCTTCTGTGCGGAGTCTGCATGTCCTCCCTGTGGTCGCGTGGGTTTCCTCCGGGTGCTCCGGTTTCCTCCCACATCCCAAAGACATGCAGTAGGTGGATTGGACACTCTAAATTGGCCCTAGGTGTGAGTGTGTGCATGTGTGTGTGTGCCTTCTGTGGAAGGTTGGGTGCCGGGCTGGCAACTCGACACTGTAAAACTCCACTGCCAATCATGAGTGGACAGATGATCCACTGTGGTGACCCCTAACCGGGAAAAAGCCAAAAGAAGAAGAAGAACAGGTTAGTCCACCCCCACGATATCCTGTGGTCACTGAAGACAGAGATATTATGAAAATAAAATTGACTAAAATTAGAGATCCCATCGAGACCAAGTCCCGAACAAAGGCAGGTAACTCAGATGAAGGCATTGCGTTATGGCAAATGATTACGAATTCATGATCTATAAGTGAAGAAGAAGAAATATGCCCACTTATAGAAGTACCCAATCCTCAGGCAGGTCAGGACAATCAGGACCCAACTATTTTAGTGTATAGACCTTGGACTCCGGAAGACATCTGGAAAGCCACTGAGGGAATTCCCCATCCAAAGGTTAATTTTAGAAAATTCTCAGAAGATTTACAAGGAATGAGGCTGAGTTATAACTTAAACGGAGAAGAGGTAGAAAAGGTAGTTAGACAAATTGTAGGACCAGATTGGTACATGATTAGTGGGAACTGGAATCCCCGTGACGCTGCACAAAGACCCCTCCCACATAGCAGCGCAGAATTAGACACCAGAGTAAAAGGTCTTACAGACCGCATCTCTGAAAAATGGAAACCTAGGGCAGACTGGACTTGCATTAATCAATGTATCCAACAAGAAGGTGAAACAATTGACCGGTACTATGCCAGATTGTTAGAGTGTTTTAATAACCACTGTGGAATGCAGGTTCCTGAAGATCAAACACAAGATTCTCCATATGAACAGCATATGAACAGCAATTAAAGAATGCATTTTTAAAGGGCAGTATTGCACCTAAAAGCAGTTTTATGACAAAACACATGGTAGATCATCGTACAAGCAGGTTACAATCATTACTTGAATATGCTAGGCATTTTAGTAGCAAAAAGAAAAAGAAAGCTCAAGTATTTTCTGTAGAAGATGGAGCAGAAGTTTACGTAGTACAGTCCGGGAAAAAGGGCAAGAAAATGCACAGGGAAACAAACAATCTGATCAACGATCAGAGGACTTTGAAGGGCAAAAGAAAAGGGGAGAATGTTTTAAATGCAGAAAAAAGGGACATTTGGCAAGGGATTGCAAGAAAAACAAGAAGGCAACAACGGAAGACAAGGAGGGTGAGGACTGACTATATGATAGTCAGGAATCACTAGAAGGGGCTAGCGAAGAAAGGACAAATGAGAATGTGATAGAGGGAGTAGAGGAAGTGCAGGAAGTTAGTGACAATGAAGAAAATGAAATATTAGACCTAGCTTTATTAAGCTTGGAGCTTTATTTAGCAGACACGAAACCAGAAGTTACACTCTTGGTAAAAGGGAGGGAAGTTAAATTCTTGTGTGACTTGGGGGCATCATGAACCCTGATACATCCCTCCAAACTGTCAGAAAACATAGAGTCACCTGATTACATACTGGTCAAAGCAGCTAATGGACAGCTGCATCAGGAGCCTCTCTCCCGTAACATTGCAATAACTGATCCAGTTTCAGGATTGACACAAAAAAAGCAAAATTGTTGTTTCGGCAAAATGCCCAGTAAACCTCTTGGGCAGAGACCTCATGCAGCTTTTTGGTATAGCAGTAGTCCAAACCATGCAGGGTATGGAAGCACAGCGACAAATTGATACCTTTGCAGTGCAATCGGAGGGTGAAATGTTTTATTGGTACAGCCAGGACTTGGTTACGACTGGTCCAGGGACTGTAAAAGAAGAGTTAATGAATGTAGCCATCAGCAAGTTCCTCTCCCTTGACATTGATAAGCAACAACTGTTGCACTGTACCCTGTATTATTGTAATACACCAGGACCTGATAAGGAATATGAGCAAGAATTATTTAAGAATCATGCAAACAGATTGATATTGCGTAACCTGTACTGGGACACAGAAGGGAACAGTGTTGCCAGCTGTTCATTGCCCCAGGAGTTCTTTGCACTTTATAAATCTAATCGATTACCACGTTAGCTTAACCAAAAACAGAAATATAGAATGGGCAGACCTAGGAGAAAAAGTCACGAAATGGGAACAGAACTAGAACTGTCAGAACAGGGAATACAAATACAGAAGTTGAATTGGATAACTCAGACCAACCCAGCTGTGCACTTGCAGTCTGGCGAGGACAGCTGATTGACACTCCTGTTAAAGGAGGAAGACAATGCCTTATGAAATATACCAGAGACCCCCTGGTCAACAGGAAAATTAGATGTAGGACTCATTCGTACAGCGGGACCAGTTACTATCACGCCAAAGTCAGCATTCAGACCACAAAAAAGACATTATCCCTTAAGAAAAGATGCAGAGGCAGGGATAAAGCCTATTATAGCAGCCTTACTTAAAGGAGGGATACTAGTAGAATCTCCCGATTCACCATGTAACACACCCTTATTTCCAGTCAAAAAGGCAAATGGAGAATGGCATATAGTCCAAGATTTACAAGCTGTAAATGATGCAGTAATACCAAGGGCACCCACGGTGCCAGACCCACACACCCTGTTAAATGATTTGAAACCCCAACAGAAGTATTTTTCTGTGGTAGACATCAGCAATGCGTTCTTTTCGATACCGATACACCCTGATAGCCAGTATTGGTTTGCATTCACATTTCAGGGGAAAAGGTATACATATACGCAACTACCACAGGGATATTGTGAAAGTCCAACGATATTCTCACAAGAAATGGCAAGCAACTTGGCGGGATTCACCCCACCAACAGGCAGTCAGATTTTACTTTATGTTGATGACATCTTGCTGGCAGCCCCCACCCAGCAGGATTGTAGAGAAGATACCATAGCACTTTTAAGATTTTTAGCTGCTGAAGGACATAAGGTAAATAAATGTAAACTGCAGCTTTGGAAAAAACAAGTCAAATACCTGGGATATGTAATATCCAAGGAAGGTAGAACATTAGATGAGGACAGAAAAATAGCAATTTTGCAAGCACCAAAACTCACTACCAAGAAGGAAATGATGTCCTTCCTGGGTACAACTAATTTTTACCGGAGCTGGATTCCAAACTATGCTTTGGAATCAGCACCTCTGACTGACCTTATATATAAGAAGTCTATGGCAGCGCAGGATTTTTTACAATGGACACCAGAAGCAGAATCTGCTTTCTGCAAACTGAAGCAGTTAATAGCGTCCTCATTAGTTCTGGGATTGCCAAACTACCATAAACGTTTTTTCCAAACTGTAGATTGTAAACAGGGTTACATGACATCAGTATTAACACAACAGCATGGGGATAAGCAATGCCCCATTGCTTACTATTCATCACAACTAGACCCAGTGGCACGATCCTTACCCCACTGTGTACAGGCAGTAGTTGCAGCTGCAATGGCAGTACAGGCTTCAGCCTCAGTAGTCTTGTTCCACCCTCTCACCTTGAGAGTACCTCATGCAGTCGCGATTATTTTACTACAAGAAAAGGTGGCATATCTTTCCCCTGCTAGGCATCTTTCCTGTATGACTATATTGTTGAGACAACCTCATATGACAATTGAGCGATGCACGACTTTAAACCCTTCTACTCTGCTCCCAACCCCTGCAGACGGCACACTGCACCGCTGCCTGCAGGTAATTGAACAAAAGACACTACCTAGAAAAGACCTCACGGATGTCCCCTTGGATGATGCCGAGGTGACATACTACGTGGATGGCTTGTGCAAAAGGGGTCCTGCAGGACAGAACCTAGTAGGATATGCAGTAGTTTCTGATACTGGGATTATAGAAGCAAAACCTTTACCGCATAGCTTATCTGCACAGGCAGCAGAATTGATTGCCCTGACACGGGCATGTATCTCAGCAAAGGGTAAATGTGTAAACATTTTTACTGATAGCCAGTACGCTTTTTCTACTGTACATGTTTTTGCGCAACAGTGGAAAAACCGGGGAATGATAACATCTACTGGCAAACCTATAAATCATGCACAGTTTATTTTAGATCTTTTAGAATCTATTCAGTTACCTCAGAAAATAGCCATTTGTAAATGCACAGCTCACACCAAGCAACAAGATAGGATTTCAAACGGTAATGCAAGAGCTGATACAGCTGCAAAACAAGCAGCCACAGAAGTATTTCTTTTAAATGAGGAATTACAACCTCTCTGAGATTTTAGACTTAGAAATGTTAAAAACAATGCAGACACTCACTACGCAAGCTGAAAAACAACGATGGATAAAACGAGGAGCAATTCTCGAAAAGGGGCTGTAGATCTCTAGAGAAGGGAAACCAATACTACCCTCTAACTTGTTTCGATATGCAGCTTTGTTGAGCCATGGGCAGTGCCATGTCTCAACAGGGGGGATGGTACAGCTGGTGAACCAGGTATTCGCAACGTACAGATTTACAAACTACTCTAAAAAGTTTTGTTTGACGTGTCAGATTTGTAACAAACATCATGCACAGGGGGCGATAAAGCCCAAGCAAGGGAGTTCCCCTACACCACCATATCCGTTTCACACTATCTGTATGGATTTCATAGAATTGAACAAATGTGAAAATAAGAAGTATTGTCTTGTCATTGAAGATATGTTTTCCAGGTGGGTGGAAGCCTTTCCAACCAAAAATCCAGATTCAGCTACGGTGGCAAAAGTACTTGTTAAAGAAATCATTCCTAGGTTTGGTATTCCAGAAAGGATCTACAGTGACAATGGTACACACTTTGTAAATCAAACCATACAGCAGTTGAGTAAACATTTTAGTATTTCTTTAAAAAATCATTGTGCATACCATCCACAATCTGCAGGGCTAGTTGAAAGGCATAATGGTATATTAAAAAACAAATTGAGAAAATTAATAGCTGAGACAGGAAAAAAATGGTTATACTGTTTGCCCCTGGCACTGTTGAGCATGAGAACTGTCCCTACAGCAAAAGGATTGACTCCTTTTGAAAAATTATTTGGAAGGGCTTATTATACACCCCAGTGGAAACTTCTCATGTCATCAGACCAAGAAGCTGATTTCACACTAGCTGAATATATGAGAAGGTTATTGAATTCTAAACATCTGTTGCAGTCAAATTCTGTTTCAGATAGAAAACAAACTGAGACATCAGAAGTGGCAGTGACACCCGGAGAGTGGGTGTGGATCAGAAACGTCAAGAAGAAGAATTGGTCATCGCCAAGGTGGGAAGGTCCCTACCAGGTGCTTCTTTCAACACCCACTGCAGTCAAGATAGCAGAGTGAGCTTCGTGGATCCACCTGACACACTGCAAACTAGTTAAGAACTTTGAACTGGACAAAAATCTTACCTCTCCATCGAGGCCCTCAGCACAAAGTCTGGCTATAAAGGGGGGTCAAATCAATAGGACTGATCTGTCTCAACCCCAGTGAAGAAACCATCGGTGCTGAAGGTCCTTTTAGGGCAGAGAGGAAGAGCACGTGTCTGAAATAAAGATGACAGAATCCAGTAAGATCCAAATGCACGTATTCGGAAGAGTCAGAGAAAACAGAAATGCGGAACAACCGTTTCCTCAGAAGTATTGCATAACCATCCTGTTGACTGTACTAGTGACAATAATCTTTTTGTTGTGGCCATTCCTTTTCCCAGCCACACAAACTGAACAAGCGTGCAGAGTGGCACCCAAACTTTAACACTTACCAGGCAATCAAATATGTTTATGCTGAGACCTTCAATGTTTCGAATTGCTGGATTTGCACAGCTTTGCCAACAGCATATGGGGGGTTGCTGTTAACTTCAGTTTCCCTAGGAGCCAACAAGACCTGGGAAAACTTAATTTATGATACATCAGATGTCACATCACCAGATAAAGTAGCATTGCACTTGTCTGTTCGACAGAAGGGGACTGTGTGTTTTTACAAAAATGATACAGTTCAGGTGAGTTGGAGCAATTGCAATGTGACTGTTCCCTATAGATGCTACACTAAACCTGATAACATAGGATCCTATTGCAACACAAGCTATGATTAATTTGTTGAACTGATGCATAGGACAACTGGTGAAATAAAGCATAATGCTGACCTTTATAGACAACTGTATATAATAGACAAAAAATGTTTCATCCAGAACCAGGACATAGTAAAGTTACTACCAAAGTAGAAGATTGTTACTTTGTATGTGGTAGGAAAGCATATAAGTGGTTACCTGAGAATTGGTACGGTAGTTGTTTTTTGGGGAACCTGGTTCCGGCCATACGACACACAGCAGTTTTACCTCAAGGAAGAATTCAAAATGTTCGAGAAGTCAAGAAGCCTGTCAATCCAGTGGGGCAAATCAATGCACGCTGGAAAAAAACATCATGCTGTGGGCTTAGGGAAAAATGGACTGTCACATATGGACTAGAGTGATACTGTTATCTCGTGGGCAGGTGTACTGCCAGCATATGGAGCAACGAAATCAATCTGGGAACAGAGAAAATTGTCTAACCTTCTCGAAATAATAAGCAATGCAACCTTTTCTGCCCTAGAATTGGTGACTGATGAACTGACTACCATGAGAACAGTAGTGCTTCAAAACCGCATGGCTCTTGACTTCACCCTAGCGGTGAGAGGTGGTACGTGCACTTTAATCCAGGAGGAGTGCTGTTCGTATATTCCTGACTACAAACACGAGATAGACAACCATCTTGAGGTAATTCAGCAGGTGTCAGCCATGACCAAACCAGGACCAAATCCATTGACGGACTTTTTCCAGAAATTGTTTGGGGGTGGGCAGTATCCTGATGAACATCCTGATTGCCATCTGTATAGGAATGATCCTACTGGTGTTATGTGTGTGCTGCTGCATCCCCTGCATGAAAAGACTGATCAAAGACTTTATAGACATGTCAGTTTCAGAAACCTTATACCAAGGTGCTGAACTTGAAGAATTGCTGAAAAACTGAAAATGCTTTCATAAATTTAAACTGAATGACTCTCTTAACTGCAAATCCTGAGTAGGAAGAGGTTAGGGGAAGAAAAAATTGTTTATGCTTATCTTGAAAGTAGAATAAAAGTATTAAAAGGGGGGAAATGTTAGAAAAATGTGCAATAGTAATATGCATGCTTAGTGCATTTGAGGTTTAAAAGGGTTAATACATTTCTTCTGTTCACACTGCATGAATCTGCACAGCTATTAGAAACTTAACAAGAAGCATTTCATTTTTGCTAATGTCATGAAAATAATAAGAAGCTTTTCATTTCTGCTAATGTCATGAAAATAACAAGAGACATTTCATTTCTGCTAATGTCATGAAACTTAACAAAGGGATATTCATTTTTGCTTACGACATAAGAAAACATGCAGCTGCTAGAAGCTATTGATAAAGAAAACAATAGATGCTTGAAAGTTTAAACCGTAGTCAGCATTACTTGTACCAAAGCTAGAAATGTACCTTGAATCTAGACAAAATGTAACACATGTAATAGAACAGCACAATTGAAGAAGTGAAAAGTTGAAATGGACTAAAACAAGTCCAGGGCCAGGTTGTTTTTCTCAAAATGTTTTGCAAAACAGAAGATAATTTAACTTGGTCAGCAATACGTCTAGCAACATTTTCTGTAGATCATACAGAAAGCTGTGTCTAACTACATCAGCAATAGAATAGTAACATTTTCTGTGTGACAGGAAGAGAACTGTATAAGACTAACATACTAATCACCAATAATTCAGACAAACCTTGTGCCTACATGCTTTGTCTCCTTGCTGCAAGTAATAAAGGGTGACTTGCTTGAACCTAACATGAATTGGTCTTTGAAGTTTTTTCCTTTGACAGGGGGTCTTGTGGCTCTTGGCTGAGATTCTAAAACAGGGGGGTGGGACAGTTGCATGCTGGGGGGGTTCTGATGCTGATGTCACTGGTGCTGACTGCGAGCATGCGATGGCAAGGACCCTCTCCATCACCTGGAAAGCAGGCCCAAATGAGGAGGGATGGCAGCCCAGAACCAAGAAGGACAACCTCAGAACCAGGGTCACACCCTGCCCTGAGGAGTCCACCTCCAAGTGAGGAGCTCCGAAAGGACTGGAAGCCGTTAGAGCCATGGACATAGACAGAGCCAGCGAGAAAATAGGCACCGGGCTAGGTACCAAGGTACGGACGGTCCAAGCACTGCTCTGAGAGAGCATCGGCTCCACCAGAGCTGATGCAGCAAGTGTGGTCGATGCCGACAAGGGCAAAACTGCTGTCGGAGCCGAGACAATATGCACCGGGGTGGAAATCGGTACCGAGATCTCTGGGACCTGGATAGAGGCCGGAGGAGGATAAACAGGGGAAGATGTGGTAAAAGATTCTGAGCCAAGAGGGACGGAAGGTCTAGCTGGAATGGGCAATCCCCTAGCTGCCAGAAGCTGGTCCACAACCTGCACTAGGTCTAATTCAGAAAAACTCCTAGTGGATCTAAAGGGGGCTGCTGAAAGAGAATCAGGTCTTTCTAGAAAGGGGCTAAACCTCTGCCCCAAAAAAGGGTAGTAAGTTGGAGAGTATCTTGTCCTTGGCAGATATTCGATTTTAGGAGCTGAAGAAACTACTGGCACAGTGGCCGGGGACGGTGCCGAAGCAGGTACAGTCATAGGAGCCAATGTCTGATCCAAGGACGGCACCAAAGTCAGTGGGGTTGAGGTTGGAACCGAAATAGGGGTGAATACCATAGACAGCACCAAGGGAGAAGATACAGAGCCTGGTGCCGAAGAGGTCTGTGCTGAGGGTGCAGCAGAAGTATGGAGCTGACTCTGTTCCGTAACTGATAGAGATGCAGGAACCGAGTGACTCCATTTTTCCTTATGCTTTTTGGTCTTAGGAGGGGGGGTGAGATCTCCAGCCCAGATAGAGCCTCTGAAAAAGGTGTCTTAATCAAACCTTTTAAAATAAGCTTATTTTTATGTTCTGCTAGTGTACGATTACTAAAACTAGCACAAATGTCACAGTCAGATTCAATATGGTCCACACCCAAACAGCAGACACAACGAGTGTGTCCGTCTGAGTTGGGCATCTTAAGCCCACACTTGTCACACTGTTTAAACCCCAACTTAGCTTTGTGTGACATAGTAAGGCAACAAGGCTATCCTAATATGGAAAACAAAAGGGAGAGAAAAAAGTGAGAGAATACCAGCAATGGTATTTAAAAAATACCACAAGTGGTAAGGAAGGGCCTACCAAAGACAGGCGAGAGGGACAGTACCAACAATGGTAGAAATTTGATTACTGAGGTAAAGGGTAGGGAATAGAAGTAGGTTATATGCGACAGTGAGAAAAGGTTAAATTGACTAAAAAATAAGAAATTGTGAAGAAAAACTATATTAAAAATCATAATTTTCCACTTAGCTTTGAGAGAGATGGCTAGCACGTCTGACGAGGAACGCGGCAAACAAGATCTGGAGTAACTAGGAGAGGGGCATTGTGGGTAGGTCTTAGCTGAGAGTTTTTGGCTGGTGCGAGCTTGGAAATGGCCATATTGGTTCCGAGGATGGAACCGAAGTCCTAATGGTAATGAATAAACAAAGATTTACATCATCAGATGTAACTATATGAATGTAGCAGTGTCTGACACTGGGTCTTCAAGAGAAGGTGGGAGCTTAAATTTCATCAGGGGATCAGACAGCTGTAATAGATTTGCCTTAGTAGGGTCTCTAAAGATAAAAGGTTTGATGGTAGATCAGGTTTTACCCTCACAGTGAATATTAATGGTTGGATGGGACAACTACAGATGTAGGGCATAATGGAGTTATATAGTTGAAGATTAGTTCTAATATTTTGATCCCCTTGTTGGAAAGTTAACTAGTCTGTCTAACAAGCTAGCATTTATGAAAATGTGGTAGTGTTGCTTTTCAAGTTAATGGAAGGATAGTTGAAATCTGCCATGAGAATAATGTTGGGTTCAATAGAGAAGGACTCCAATTTATTTACATGTACTTGTAGGTTGTGGATGACATGGAGGGGCTACAGAAGTTGGTTATGATGTGGTATCAATTTTATTGACAGTAACTATCATATGGAGAAGCTCAAGGATTTTGTCCCACCTGAGTCTAGATGCAATTTGGCTTCTTAGGAATATGATCACACTTCCTCTAACAAAACAGTCATTTTCAATGGTCGGTCTAAAAGACTAGTAAGCATTAAGACCTAGCATGTGGGAGTGTCACTATTACAGTGAAACCAGCTGTCAGTAACAATGCAAATATCTATATCGTCAAGGGTAAGGAAGACCTATAAGGAGTACAACTTATTTAGGCTTCTAGTGTTCAGCGGTGCTGTTTTATATAATCTTGACTTTGTTTGACTACATCATTAGTTTGAGGAAACTAGCCTTGCATAAGAAAGTAACTATGGGAGAAGAAATGTTTTTGCCAATATACAAAAGCCATGAAGAGAAATGCATGAGATACTCGCAAAGCACTTAAAGCTGTTAATCGTCTCATCCCTCTTAAAATGAAAACAGTAACTACATTAACAGTTAAAGTCTATTATCTTTTGTTTTGGATTGTAGCATCATTCCTGGAGATGGGAGGATGCTGCTTAAGACTAGTTTCATGTCAACCTTAGATGCATATAAGAACTCCATCATGTTCCTCTTCCTACAGTCTAAGGAGATGTCTCTCAAGTCCTTCACTCCCATGTGCATAATGACCAAACATATGTGTACCTTGGGTGATGGGACTTGAGAGTTCTTATAACATGACACTTCCTGGCACATGGAAGACAGCTAACCATCATCTCTGACCTTGTTCAGCTCACTATGGACTCACCTACATCTAAGATGTTATTAATGTGTTAGCTCAGCTTTGATGTCTTAATGGCATTAGTCTGTCAACTGGTTGATCTCCTTTTGTTGTTCTACTTTTTGTTGCGTCTATGACAAAAGGAGGTACTGCCAGCACAGCTAACTGGAATTTTATAAATAATCATATGTCATTTCTGAATATCAACATGATTTATATGAATATGTTACAAATATATTAGAACTGTATGTCATATAAGATGGTTTGTACAGATGTGTGCTGAAGAGATATTTTGTAGAGTACTCAGCTTAGAGATGTATACACAGTGTACCCTACTGGAAGAGAACAGAAATGTACATAAACTATTGTAACTATGTAAATGTATATACGTTAACAGTAGAAAATGGAATACAGAAGGTTAACTTGCAAAAATTCAGAAAAATAGTTGAAATTAAATTACTTTTATAACTGTGCCATAAAAGATGGTTTCAATGCAGCAAGGAGACAGGATGTCTAAAACTAGGGAGACTTCTGCATTGTCTTGTAAGTGTTTTATTGTTTTATGTTTTCCAGCAGCTGCAAAGCTGTGAGGGCTATGTATTTTCACAGGGAGATGCTAAATGCTGGCAGGTTCTAGCAATGGGGGGATAGCTCGGGAACTAAAGTCAGATGACAAGAAGTGATATAATCCTGCAAGCTAACCCAGCAGTAATATTTGAGATATTAATTTAAGAACTCTCTGAGTAAGAGCGAGCATTTTGTATTTTGTCTTTGACCTGACAACATCAGCTGGAAGACCCACTCACATCTGTCTTGCCTGGCTTTGTAAGTTAATGAGCTTAATTTAGATGTTTTTTCTTTATTTATTTGAGACTGTCCTGCAATGTTGTTTTAAATATTTTCTGTGATTTTGAACTCTGATATAACTGTGATTATTTATTGAGTATTTTCTTGTTCATTATTTAGTATTAAACACATTTAAACCTATCACTGTGGCTAATATTTGTGAGACATATTTAAGTTCTGAGTACTTGCATACTTATTTGGTGACACTGTGGGCCACCCCTAACAGCCTTGCTTTTGGTCAAACTACCATTTGTATTGATAGTAACATTACACAGTAAGACTGGACACTCTTTATTAAGGGCCTTAAAGTAGATGATAAGGAGTGACTGGTGGCAATAATAACTACCTTATAGTCTGGGCAGAAGGGGTTATAGCTAGTAAACCTATGCTAGCTTTTCCCAGGTGTGTGTGTGTGTGTGTGTGTGTATACGTATATAAATCAAACCTCAAGGAGTGTGTGTGTCAGCTACTTGGGCAGGGACATGAAGCACTGGCTGGACAGAGTGTGCTGGAGGCATTGGCTTGGTCACTTAGCTGAGATCTCAACTCTGTGCCACTGGGAAGTCTTATTGGGGATATGGAGAAAGAGAGAGAAATCAGAACCTGACTGACTGTGGTCTCTGTGTGCTCTTAAGGGAAACTGCATTTGATGCAGAGAGCTGCATCTGGAAATACTGTGTGTGCACCTGTCATCCTCCCAGTATGTACGTCACAAACTGTAGCCAGTGGTGAGGATTGAGGCTCCTTGATTACCGGGCCACTTGTAGGACGTCACATATTAATTGGCTGGCAGTGGTGGGATATCCACCTATTAGGAATCACTGGTGTGGATATTGAACTCCTGTAGCCTATAAACAGTGGTCACTGAAGAAGGTGTTTGTACTCTCAATCAGCCACACAGTGAACATTCAGAGTTTCACATCACAATAGTTTTATTTATTTTTTGTTAGCTTAGTTATTCAGGGACAGCAGGCAAGGAAGTCAGCATAGGAGTATAGCATGCTGACAAGGAGCCAGTTGGCTGAGATGTGCCAGGCCAAAGGACTGGTGCATGCCAACCTGACTGAAGCAGAAATGATTGCAGCCTTGGGCACAGCTGCATCACAGACCAGCAACTAGGAAGACAACAGCCTGGCCTTTGAGATGTACAACTCCCAGAAAATGGACAATTCAACCTTTCCACAGAGGACTTAAAAATCCATCTGGAGTTAAAGAAACTTGAACTGGAGGCCAAAAACTAGTATTTTGAGGCTGAAGAAGAGTAGAAACAGATGACACTAGAATCAGCGGCGAGACTGACATGTCTGGAAGCTGAAAAGAATAAGAGGCAGAGGCAACATGTGAAGGAGATGCTGACTCTTCACCAGGGTCATGGAGGTAATGGAGAAGAGAATAACTAAACTCCAGAAGCCACAAAGGTCAGTAAATTTCTTCCACAATTTACAGGGTGTGATAATTTTGACAGTTTATTCATATGTTTGAAAGAGTATGTAAACAGTATAATGTTGACCAAGGGCTCTAGGTACAGTTCCTGACCCCCTTACTCCATGATAAAGCTGCAACTGCTAATTCTAAACTGTCTGATACTGATTGCTTAAATTATAATGCTGTTAAAAATTGTTGTGTTTTAAGTTAACATTTGAAGCTTATAGAAAAAAGTTTTGTGAGCACAGACGCAAGGCAGATGAAAGTGTGTGTCAGGTCATCACTTTTGAAGGGCTGGAAGACCTTTTGGTGAGGAAACAAGCCCTTAGCACTTTGCCTGAGGACATGAGAATCTGGGTAGCAGATAGGCAATGCAATATTGCAGATGAGTTGGGGAAGAAGGGAGACCTATACCTAGCAAGCAGGATATCACTGCACAGGAAAGGGATACCCAGTGGTGCTCATGGGCTAAGGGAACCCATGGTGAGCAGCCTAATCCGCCTCAACAGAGTCCACCAGTAGCAGGGGAGGCCACTAGTCCAGGTACACTTCCAGGACCAAGGGTTAAATGTTTTAAATGAAACCAGCTGGGCCATGTAGCATATACCATGGAGGCAAGGTGGGAAACGAAAGGTGGGAGAGCCAGTAAGTGGGAATGACAGAATGCCAGCAGTAAGTTGTCTGGAGACAACAATGGTACCAAACTACCACAGGAGGGTATATACTATCTTAGTAATTGGGAAACAGACCACTGCTAAGAGAGAGACAGCCTCTGACCTAACCATTGTGAATCCTGCAATGGTTAAAGAGGAGCACTACTTGCCTGGGCAGTCTACTCCAATCAGAGCTTTAGGAGGGAGCCCATTCCAAATACCTTTGTCTAGGGTTCACCTTGACTGGAAGGGTGGAAAAGGAAGACAGCAAGTAGATGTATTTGAGGCTACCCCTGCAGATGTCCCGACAGGGAATAATTTTGATAATGCAGTACCTTGTGTGCATACAGTGACATGCAGTCAGGCTTGGAGACAAGCTTGTGGGTCTGGTAGCCTGGGGGGATCCAGACAGACCAAACACTTGAAGCCAGGACTGGTGAGGTAGCCACTTCAAGGAGGGAGCTACCCTGTAGTAGTGAGACTGAAGGTGAGCCACAGCTGCTTGTGGGTAATGATTTTCCCTTGGACAGAGTGACTGTAAGGGCAGAGGTGAGTAGTAGTACCCAGGCTGACAGTAAGGACCGCTGTCGGAGGATACCAGACTTCCTGTGGAAGGGGGGCTAGTAAGGGTTACCAAGAGCGAGTTGAAACAGGCTCAGCTCTCAGACCCTACATTACGAGGCCTGAGACAGTAGCTAGTGAGGCACCTGATTTTCAAGGGAAGGGGGAATCTGTATACTGGGACAAAGGGTTACTGTACAGAGTGGACCCCTGAGGGAGGGCTAGAGGCTGAGGGAATACAGCAGCTGGTAGTGCCCACAGCCTACAGTCTGGCACTTCTAGCCACAGCCCATGACATTCCCTTTGCAGGTCATATGGGCATAAAGCATACAAAGAGACATATTATGCAGAACTTCAATTGGCCTGGGATTTCTTGAGATGTAACAGGGTACTGCAGGATCTGTGAGCAGTGCCAAAAAGTAGGCAAGGCAGGGGACAAGGTCAAAGCTCCTTTGATGCCTTTGCCTGTGATGAAGGAGCCATTTCAGAGGGTAGCTATGGATATTGTGGGGCCTCTGAGTACCCAAACTTCCACAGGGAAGAAGTATATCCTAGTGGTAGTAGATTATGCTACCAGATATCCTGAGGCAGTGGCATTGTCCTCCACTGAGGCAGAAAAGTTGGCAAATGCTTTGTTAGAGATTTTCAGCAGTATGGGTTTCCCAAAAGAAATACTGACTGACAGAGGTGCCAATTTCATGTCAGACCTGCTGGCTTGTCTGTGGACCCACTGTGAGGTGAAGCACTTAAAGACCACCCCGTACCACCATCCCAGACTAATAGTCTGGTGGAAAGGTTAAATTATACACTAAACACCATGCAACAGGCATTTGCAGACCAGCTCAAGACAGAGTGGGACAAATATTTGCCCCATATGTTTTGTGCTTACAGAGAGGTGCCCCAGTAATCCACAGGTTTTTCAGCCTTCGAGTTGCTGTATGGGCATAGTGTGAGGGGACCTCTAGATTTTATTAAAGATGAGTGGGAGGGTGAGTGTGAATCCCACAGGAAGTCTGTTGTGGCATATGTCCTAAGCCTCAGGACAAGGCTCAGGGAACTCATGGGCTTGGCCCTGAAGAACCTGGCAGAAGCCCAACAACAGAAAAAAGTCTGGTATGACAGTAATGCTCGAGCTAGACAGTATATTGCAGGGCAGCAGGTAATGGTTATCATTCCTGTCAGACTCAAAAAGCTGCAGGCAGCTTGGGAGGGACCCTTCAAAGTACAAAGTGATAAGGAAGGTCAGTGATGTTAACTACCTGGTAGAAGTGCTAGGCAGGGGCACAAACTGTATGATGTTAAAATAATGAAACCCTACCATGACAGGGAGGCCCTTGTGATAAGTACTGGAAGTAGGAGGCAGGAGGAGTCTGAGGGGATCTATAGCTACAGGCAGCCAGCCAGAAAAATCTCAAATTCTATGGTGGAGCCTAGGGATGCAGGTATATGATATGACAGTGCACCGAAGTGGGGTTAGCAATGCTAATGCACATGGGCTCTCAAGACAGGGAATGGGGTAATGTATTCCTAGATAGTCATCTCTCTCAAGCAATGTTTCTCAAGGGTCACTTAAAAAACTAGCTTGAGTCTTTGGAAGGGGGGGTGACAAAAGGAGGTACTGCCAGCACAGCTAGCTGGAATTTTGTAAATAATCATATGCCATTTGTGAATATCAACATGATTCATATGCATGTGTTACAAATGTATTATGACTGTGTGTCATATGAGATGGTTTGTACAGACGTGTGCTGAAGAGATATTTTGCAGAGTACTCAGCTTAGAGATGTGTCCACAGTGTACCCTAATGGAAGAGAACAGAAATGTACGTAAACTACTGTAACTGTGTAAATGCATGTATTTTAACAGTGGAAACTGGAACATTGAAGGTTAACTTGCAAAACTTCAGAAAAAAATAGTTGAAATTAAATTAGTTTATAACTGCCCCATAAAAGATGGCCTCAATGCAGCAAGGAAACAGGATGTCTAAAATTGCATTGTCTTGCAAGTGTTTTATTGTTTTATGTCTTCCAGCAACTGCAAAGCTGTGAAGGCTATGTATTTTCACAGGGATATGCTAATTGCTCGCATGTTCTAACAATGGGGGTTTAGATTGAGAACTAAAGTCAGATGACAAGTGATGTCATTCTGCAAGCTAACCCAGCCGTAATATTCGAGATATTAATTTAAGATCTCTCTGAGAGAGAGACGGTCCATTTTGCATTTTGTCTTTGACCTGACAGCATCAACTGGACGACCAACTCACCACATCTGTCTTGCCTGGCTCTGCAAGTAGGTTAACTAAGATACAGTAGTTTCTGTTAGATATAGCCAGGAATATAGCCCCCACCTGAGATAAAAAAGACCACAGTGAAGATCTTCTCAAAAGCCGACTTCACACTTCTAAAGACTAGTGTGGTCTCTTAAGGCCCCTGAGCCTGCGGAAACCATTACTCAAGCCGCTGAATCACTTACAAATGCCTTCTACCAGCACCTTCAGGACTGCATGGATCAGGCAATACCAAACAAAACAAAGACTCTTTGTACCAAAGGCAAGCGTCCAGTCTGGTGGACCCCAGCCATAAACAAGCTCTACAACAAAAGGAGGAAGCTACTACAAGATAGAGCAAAATCATTAAAAGGGAAGACACCTTTGATCATTATAAGTAAAAAACTAAGATCTCTCATAAAATCATCCAAGGCAAATTTTGAGAGAAAAGTCGCTAAGGACTCGACAATCATAAGGCCTTCTTTAGCTATGTTAGAAACCTGGGAGGAAACTCCCAGATATGCTCAGAATTAGTTCAAAATGATGTAAAAATTACTGAACCTACAGACATTGCCAACATACTGGCTGACAGGTTCAGTGCAAACTCCCCCCCCCCCAAAAGGAGAGATATCTATACCAGAGGATTGTAGCCCCCCAAACATCTCTAACGCTCAGGTGAGAACTGCTCTCTCCAAGGTGAAAAACACAGCATCCATGGGACCAGATGGTGTCCCCAGTTGTGTGCTCCATGAACTCAATGAGGAATTAAACCCGCAGTTAGGGCAGCTGTTTAATCTTAGCCTCACCTCAGGATACGTACCCAAGGAGTGGCGTACGGCAACTGTGGTCCCACTTCACAAAGGCGGTGCCTCCACCGACCCTGGAAATTACCGTCCCATCAGCTTGACAAGCCTGATCTGCAAAGCTATGGAAAGGATCATAATGGAACTCATAAATAAAGGCATAGGGGACTTGCAGACTTTGGATCCAACCCAGTTTGGCTTTGTCAAAGGCAGATCATGCCTTTTAAACTTGGTTGACTTTTTTGAAACAGTCACCAAGGCCATTGAGGAGGAAAAGGCAGTCCACCTCGACCTGGCAAACGCTTTCGACACAATACCCCACTCAGGTATCATTGAAAAACTCATCAGCTTAAATGTAAACCCATACGTCACAAGATGGGTTGCAAACTGGCTAAGTGACACAGAACCCACAGGGTCAGAGTTGCTGGCGCTATGTCAGACTCAAAGCCTGTCACAAGTGGTGTCCCACAGGGCTCAGTCCTGGGCCCACTCTTGTTCGGCATCTACTTTTCAGAAGTACAAGCAAACACAGGAGGGTTATGGCTGACAAAGCTTGCAGATGACTGCAAACTGGGCGCCATAGTCGAGAACACATCTGACACAGATATCCTTCAGAAGGGTCTTATAGAAATGGATAACTGGTGCCAGAGCCATGGCCTAAAGTTAAACGCCAAAAAATGCATAGTCATACCCTTCGGGAAAAACAAGGTTACCCCTAGCTACCATATAGGTGGCAATCCACTAAGCACAGAAGAGGTTATCAGGGATCTGGGGACCCAGGTTGACAGTAACCTTTTGTTTGACACTCGCGTTGCCAAAGTAGTTAGGAAGACCTTCTACATTGCCCACCTGATCATGAAGGGATTCACATCTAAATCAAGGGAGGTCATCGTCCCCCTGTACTCATCACTCATCAGACCAATGATTGAGTACAATGCCCCATTCGGAATGTATCTGACCCGACACCTGCAGCAACTGGAAAGGCCCCAAAAGTTCCTCACCAAAAGGATAAAGGGTCTCAAAAATATGTCTTATGCTGCCCGACTGAAGGAACTCCAGCTCTATTCAGTCGCTTACCGTCTGCTCTGAGGTGACATGTGCCTGACATACAAGGCCATGTCCAACCCGGAATTGATGAACATGCTTCACCTCAAAAAATCTAGATCCCTCAGAACTACAAGGGTGGGAGACTTAAACCTTGACACGGTTATTAATAGGACGTGCTGGAGGGACAGATTCATCACTCAGAGACTCCCTATGCTGTGGAACAAAATCCCAGTACATGTGAGGCAGAGCACCTCGCTGGCTTTGTTCAAGAGAAATCTTGACCAATGGATGGGAGATCGCAGATATACCCCAGGGATTACCTCAGTGTCACTGCTTGACAGAGGCACAGCAAAATAATGGGCATAGTATCCTTCAAACTAAAGGGGTGGCGAAAGCCACAAAACTCTGGGCTAGGCTTATAAATGCCCTTGGGCAGATAGCCTAGTATGAACCTATGAACCTAATATGTGTGCTTAATTTAGATGTTTTTGTTATTTATTTGAGACTGTCCTGCAATTTTGTATTAAATATTTCCTGTGATTTTGAACTCTGATGTAACTGTGATTATTTACCGAGTATTTTCTTGTTCATTTATTAATTATTATTAAATATATTTAAATCTATCATTTTGGCTGATATTTGTGAGACATATTTAAGTTGAGAGTACTTGCATACTTATTTGGTGACACTGTGGTACACTCCTAGTAAGCTTGCTCTTGGTCAAACTACCATGTGTATTGATAGTAACATTACACAGTAAGACTGGACACCCTTTGTTAAGGGCCTTAAAGTAGTTGATAAGGAGTAACTGGTGGCAGTAATAACTACCTTATAGTCTGGACAGAAGGGGGAATAGCTAGTAAACCTGTGCCAGCCATTCCCAGGTGTGTGTGTGTGTGTATAAATCAAACCTTAGAGTGTGTGTGTGTCAGCTGCTGGGGAGGGACATGTAGCACTGGTTAGACAGAGTGAGTGCTGGAGGCCTTCGCTTGGTCACTCAGCTGAGATCTCAACTCTATAGCTATGCCAGTGGGGAGTCTTATTGGGGATCTGGAGAAAGAGAGAGAAACTAGACCCGGACTGACTGTGGTTTCTGTATGCTCTTAAGGGAAATTGCACTTGATGCGGAGAGCTGTATCTGGAAATACTGTGTTTGTATCGGTCATCCTCCCAGTGTGTACGTCCCCCACTGTTGCCAGTGGTGAGGATTGAGGCTCCTTGATTACTGGGCCAGTGGTGGGGCGTCACACTGTCTACAGATGCTGTTTGCCTGTAAGTGTGATGCTGAGTATCCTGAATACCAAACATGCATCTTGGAGACCTTTGAGGTTTGGTCAAGGATTACTTAAGTATCTCAGTGTGAGATGCCTTATTTGTTGATTTAGGATGCGGTGACTAAGGCTGTGAGAGGTGGGTGTCAGTATTGACAACCTTGTTGGTACTACTACCACTAAATTTAGATGACAGGCTGGTCTCCAAGGTTAATAAATGTTTGAACCTCTTACATATAGATTCATCTAGTGGAAGAAGCAAATGGGCATCAGCAAGCATGATGCAGCCATTACACTGTTCCAAGAGCCTAGTACTATCAGGCTAGCTATATATGGTGTTACAGACTGCAGCCTAATGGCTCCTAGTATCTACTGTATCAGAACCACACTGATGAGGCTTGCTGTAAGGAAGAATAATTTATATTAATTAAGAGAGAAGATAATGTTTATTACTGAAATAATATAGTACCATAGAAATAAAAGCTCACAAAATGAAGTAGGAATAGAAGTGAAGTATAGTACATCTTAATCACTGCACAAGTGCTGTAAAGCAGCTTGACATGCCCAACTTAAATAGCATAACTAGAGAATTACAGTTGAAGTCAATATCAGATTTTTACAGTTTCAAGTCTGGCACAGCTTTCACAAGGGAACTACAACACAATGAGCAGTAACAGTGACAATGAAATTACAATTACAGTGAGGGAAGTTTCAACAAATGGCTTAAAAACAGTATAACAGCTAATCAATCTAACATGGTTTCTGCAACAGTATAGGGGTATCTCAGAGAGTCAATAGCAACAGAATGGCAAATAGAACAGAAGGTTGTAATCATAGTGAATCAATAGCAGCAGCTGAAAATGCAGTATAATAATAGCGGTAACACAATTTGTGAATACAATATGATGACTATTAAACAGTTTCTGTACCACAACAGCAATGAGTTTCAATTACAATGCAATAATCAGCAGCACATGGAGATACAAAATCAGTGAAAACAATAGTTACATCTTCCTGGGTGAAGCATCAACTATCAATTTTGTCTGGATGTCACAACAACAGACACGTTCATAGGTTATAGGTTCATAGGTTATTAGGCTATCAGCCCTAGGGCCTAAACAAGCCTAGCTATAAAAATTCACTGGATATTTCTTCCACAATATGTACTTCCCTGGACGCCTGTCTAGCAGGGCGACTGTCATGATCCCCGGGGTGAATTTCCTACCTCCCATCCAATCATCAAGGTTCCTTTTGAAGAGGGCCAAGGAGGCACTCTGCTTGACATGCATGGGCAATCTATTCCAGAGTATGGGGAGTCTCTGGGTCAAAAGTATGGGGCAGTTTACAACAATGACTAGCAATCTGGCCTGGATGCCACAAAACACAAAAAAGTGAAACGGGGCAATAAGCACAGTATGCTTACACCAAGAACAGAATTCTGCATTACATATGTAAAGTTACAATGTGCAAGTGTACTCAGCAGTAGCTGTCCACAACTCTATGCATATGTCTGCAACAATGCTGTATCTGCGTCTCTGCTCAGATGAATATTGCTTTGCACTACAACAAACTCTGTTTAGCACAATGTGATATTGTCAAAAATTTTCCCCCCACAAAACTAGGCGTATATTTCTCAACAGAGTGCCGCATGTTCACAGCACTTCCCAGGTGGTAGTGGGATCAGTTTCTGAGGCCAGGTCTAGCTATATATCTCAGGTGTGCTTTTAGTAGTTAGTGCTCGGTCAAGTTGAGGTTCAACATCCACAAAGAAGCCAGAACACACAGGTCAATTAAAAACACACTGCCTGCAGCCAGTAGTAAATTTCACCCAGAATAATAACAGGACCCCTCTTCTCACCAAAATATGTCTCACCTGTTGAGAGTTTTACAGAATGCCCAGAATTTTGGCTCATATTTTTGGTCTCTTCCTCACAAAATGTGTGTGCTTCTAGCAAATCATTGAGGACTGAAGTCACTAAATAGTGACAAACCTTTCAGTTTCAAACTTCCTTGCCTTCAAAAAATAAATGCAAAAGTAAAAACTATTATGCCATCAACCTTTTAAGTTTACAAGAGTAATATTTAAAATCTGTCCCAGATTTTGGGACTTTGTTCCCCATTATTTTTGCCACTGTACACAATTCTTGTGCTAAGTGATATGCTCAACAGAGGATTACAGGATAAATTTGTTCGAAATACAAAAATCTACTATAGTACAACCACAGTAGAGTACTTTGCAATTAGCTCTAGCACACCCTAAGTTAAGGGCAAGAACAGAAAACTGTTACTACCGAAGAATAGTGGGATAAAGTTTTGAAGTCAAGTTTTAGTATCCGTCCTTAGGTGTGCTTTTTTAAGTGTAACGCAGCTCAATAACATACTATACAGTCATCCTCACTCAAAGTTGTGAGGACTGCATCTTTAGGTTTGAATCCTAAGCATTACACAGTTTTTGTAAGGTAGTGTGGACAAAAACTGAGACAATAAAACTATTGTGCTTTCATTCTACTCTCTTTCTCTGAGTGCAGTAGATCTCAATTTCAGTCAAAATAATGAAGGGGGGTTAAATTTTACTCTAAGCACCCCAAATCCCTTAAAAGTTAATAAAACAGCATATACCATATATTCTGAAAAATTATTGCAATTTTATTTATTTAATGTCATTTACTGGGTCAGAAAACTGATCAAACAATGACCATTTACAGGCTCATAGGATGTTACTAGGCTATTGGCCCTGAGGCTCTTATAAGGCCAGCCAAGAGTTTAGCCCATGCATAAACAAATCAGCACCCTATGCACCTGTCCAGCAGGGACACGGATGTAATCCCAGGGATGTATTTTGTATTTCCCATCCAGTTATCCTGATTGTGCTTAAAAAAGGGGTAAACAGCTACTTTGCTTGACATGGAGAGGGAGTCTATTCCATTGATGGGGGAGTCTCTGGGACACAAATCTGTCCTTCCAGCAAGTCCTACTGATGTCAGAAACCAGGATGAAGCCGCATGCGTAGGTTACTCGAGTGGAGCTTGACTTGCGGATATGCAGCAGTCCCATCAAGGTGGGGTCCGAAACTGCCTTGTATGCCTGATAGAGGTCACCTGAGGAGTCTGTATGAAACAGAGTAGAGGGATAGGGCTTTTAGCCTGTGTATGGTAGATTTTTGAGGCCCTGTATTCTCCTGGTGAGGAACCTCTGTGGTCTCTCCAGCTACTGCGTGTGCTTTGTGAGGTACATGCTGAATGGGGAGTTTTACTCAATAATGGACCATATAAGGGAAGAATACAGGGATGTTATGACCTCCTTGCCCCTGGATAAGATACCTTTACTTATGAGGTGGGCCACGTAAAAAGCTTTCCGTACAATGGAAGCAATATGGTGGTCAAAAGTCAGGCTGCTATCAATCTGCGTGCCCAAATCCCTCACGACTGGATGCACACTTAGAATGCTACTATTAATGTGATCATTTGTGGTTTTTGTATTCAGATTGAGGCCATGTTTCTGGCACCAGTCATTTGTTTGGGTAAGACCCTCATGGAAGATGTCCACATCACTAGGGGAATTGATGACAGCTCCCAGCTTGCGTCATCTGCAAATTGGTCAGCCATAGCCCACTGGTTTTAGCTTGTGCCTCAGAAAAGCATATCCCAAATAATAGAGGCCCCAAGACTGGACCCTGATGTATGCCACTCGATACAGGTCTGCTTGAGATGGCTTCCCTTATTTTGACTAGGTGGGTTCCATCAGTGAGCTAGTTGGCTGCCCATCTGGTAACACAGATCAACCTGGGATCCTCACAGATTTACCAGAAAAACATTCACAAGGGACATCTCCATCCCTTGTAAATGGTTTGCTGGTAAATCAGTTAGGGCAAAACATAAGGAAAAAAAACAAAATAAAGGACAGCTGATAGCTGTAATTAAGACTACATTAGATACAAAGCAGCAATTACACACAGTATATAGCCTCTGGTTATCAGAAATAGATGGGCCAGACACCAGCTGAATTTCCAATTTCCCATCCATTGGTCAAGGTTATGCTTAAATAGGGTTAGGGGTGGACTTCGCTTCACATGGGCCTGTCCCCACAACATGGGATCCTCCGAAACACAAATCTCTCTCACCACAACGTATTTGCGTCATAAGCAAATTTTAAATCCTTGGATCTTGATCCATTTCTGATGGACCTTTTTCACATCTGCAAAACAAACAGCATCAGAACCACTAGATCCAAGGTTTTACATTAGACTTAAATAATACATGTTATGAAGACACATATGTATGCACGACCCTCAACTGTCCATATTTTTGGTGCGTTATCCTGTTGTTCGATCAAATTTCTGAATTTAAAGGAGCGATATTTATTTATTTTATTTTACATTTGTTGACCGGGCTGGTCTAGCTGGATATATTTCCATTTTCAGTAGAGGCCCGGGGAGAAAAGCTCCAAACAGTAAAAACATGAAATACAAACAATGAAGGAATGATAATTGTTACATAGTACATAAACATAGTAGAAATAAAGTATGCATCTTTTTTTTTTGTTTGTTTTTTGTCAACCAGTATGTATCATTGTGATCACCAGTTCAGTTCCTCATAAGAGAAATAATGAGGAAAAAAAATATATAAAAAGATATTTGAAATGTATCCCTATTTTAGGGTCGGGTCTATATGCCTCCTCCCACCCCCACTATTATGGGCTTTAACCAAATTTCTTTTAATAAGAGGTTGACAGTTATACCTGCACGTGGTCTCAGAAAACTCCCAACAGGCTCCCCACCCACGTGGAGCAGTTTGCTTCTAATCCTATTGAAGCATAACCTTGACCAGTGGATGGCAAATCGGAACTATACCCCTGGTATGGCACCAAATTTCTGAAGAAAGAAACACTTAGTAATGCGCAAACCAACATACCCCCTCCCCCACATCTCTAGAAAATTCCTAATAAAACGCCCATGATACATTGGTGCACAATGGCATTCGCGCGCATGAAGGTCGAACCTTCCCGTCTCAAAGCTAGTATTTAAAAGGTTTTATGTTACTTGTAAAAGTAGTAGATAATTCTGTAACGTTAGGGTGGGTGGGTGTATTAAGCTACCACTTCTTACCGGGTAATACTTGTCGCGAGAGTTACTAAACTAAAATGAAGACAGATTGGTAAAGAACAGTTTTAGACAGAAAATGTATAATTAGTTTTCTGAAATATTACAAATAAAGTATAGCAAATACTCTGAAAATCATAATAACTCACCAAACATAAACACCAATAAAATTTACACAAACACATCTGTAAGATTCTTTAACAAGTCATACCATGATGACGCGCGCTATGAGTGACACATACTTTTAACAAATCACAACGACGGCGAGATGTGGCGTAGCATTTAATTTGCTAAATCTGCTACGTTTTTTACGAAAGGCAGAACTAACTACGTTACTTAAGCCGACATGCGGCGCTAGTTAATTCTTTCACACGCCATTTTAAAACAGTTACCCAGTAATACGCTACTTGGAAGGGAAAAAAGCTGAGCTATTTTCTAATAAAACTAGAAAGCTTTTCCGGTTCGTTTTCTCTTTCTTCATAACATCCAATATGTCTCGTGATCGTTTCAGAAACCGTGGTGGTGGATTTCCAAGACGAGGTAGTGGACCAACTCCTTATTTTAGAGGCTCACCAAATTATAATCAGACGCCCAACCAAGGTGTAGGCCAAAATCAGAATACAGATTCCAACCAAAACAGAAGTGTGACTCCGGGTCAACAGAAACCCACCAACGAGCAGACTAAACAATCCCCACAATCTTCAGGACCGCAGCAGACTACGCCAGGGGGTACAGCTACGCCGCAGTCACAAGGACAACAGGCTCAGAAACAGCCGCCTGCTAATCAGCAAACTGAGAAGTCGGGGACTGGAACTCAACAGCAGGCCACAAAACCCGGCGGTGGAGGATCCACTTCAGCAGACGCGCAAAATAAAGGGCAGACTACTCCTGCTAAAGGTGGTACAGCCTCAGGACATACTCCACAGCAGCAGAAAGGAAAAAACACCGAGCAGGCATCTACTAAACAGACTCCTCAGAAAGTACCCCAGCAGCCTAAAAATGAAGTACAAACCCCGCAAGCAGCGCAGGAGACGCCAGTAGATGAAAATGAGGTAATTGGTTGTCGTTAATGGCTTCCTTGATGCGCGTTCTGTTCTATTTTGTAACATTTTTGTGATTGGCGTTTCCGCCATTTTGATTACGTGTTTTCCATTTGGAGTTATTGTTGAAAGCCTCTGTAATGTTTCCATTGTGGGCTACGCTGTCTTAATACGTATGTTTATGTACTCGGACAACTGGTGTTCTCTTAAACACGGCTATTTCGGCTTCGCTGGAATATATTACCAGCGTCGCTGTCCCATTTTTTTTTCAAAGATCGAAAAAGTATTAGTAGCGTGCGTGCAAAACTGTATAAGCGCGTTTATTTTCAGACTGCAGTTTCAACTTTAAGGTGATTATTTTGAGGGCTTAAGGTTCTCTGCGCAAAGCTCACGGCTAACGTTTTTTATAGAATTATGAATGCATTTTGTTCCAAAGGCTTTCAGTGGGAATGTTTAGGGATGGTTTATTGAATTGGCGCGTATTACACATTTTTGGTGACAAACTCGTAGGCCGAATAATTTGGGGCTGAGATATTCATGGTAGCAGCTTAATGGTTTACTGTAGGAACGGGAAACAAAGCACTGGTGTTTCTTGTTTCGGGGAAGACTCACTGAGAATCCACTATCGGAACTGGAAAGTTAGCGTAACCACCTGATCGGTTAATTATGCTTTAAGTATTACTGTTGGTTAATTATGCTCTAAGTATTACTGTTGGTTATCTTAAGCGTAGTACCTCGCGGGCGGTTCTGCGCGGCTTAGGGCGTATCCATATTGATTGGCAGGTCATGGCACATTTGAGTGACACTGCGTGTTCCCGTTATACCTGAATAAGTAACCTACCAATTGTTACTCTGAATAATTAGCCGCTAATAATATGTAAGGTTGCCACCTTTTTAAATACCCAAAGTGGGACATTTTTGGTACAAACGTCAGATTTTGCAGGGTGAAATATACTCATGGCTTATTCTGTTTCTTTTAACATTGGATGTTTCGGATACAGAATAACTTTTATGCAACTATTACATAATATAGGAATTTTGTCCTAAATCTCAGGACATTTGCCATTTTTACAATTTTTTTTGCAGTATACAACTGCCCAAAGACAGGTGGTAACCTTATTAATGGTCTGTTTGTCGTATATTTTGTGATTTCTGGTAAAGCGCTGAAGATTAACGTCATTAAATGACATACATTTGAGTTTCCTTCAGAAAATGCATGTTAACACAAATCCTGTTCTAGCAACTGTCTAAATTTTTACGAGTTAATCGCCATTTTACGTTTTGTCCAGACTCCAGATTTTTTGTACTAAGAGCTACAGAGGTATGCTTTGCATCCTTCATCGCGGTGATAAACGAGAGAGCCGCACACACTACATTGCACTTTATTACCTTGAAATACACCAGTTACTACACGATATCTCTTGATTCCCCTTACAGATACTTCACCTTTTTATGCCAACACATATACAAGTTTTTTTTAAACATCTGCATTAATCAATTTTTTTTGTGCCGTAAAACTATATTCATTGTAGTTATGCGATCACCCAGGACAGGCTAAAATTTACTTGTTTGCTACTTTTATAGTACAGTCCTTGTATAAACGTCTGCAGTCCGAGAAAATATTTAAAAGCGTAAATGCTCTATATTTACAGAAGTAATGCTTTTCGGTCTTCCCAATGTTAAATTAACTTACTGTGGCATTATTGTAGTACATTCCACATTATAAACAATTTAAATTTTTGCAAAAGGCATGATAATGCTTTTTTGGAATGTATAAAACAGTATTAAAAAGCCTTTGATTGCGATCCAGTTGAATAACCGATCGCAGTCAAAGGGTTTTATACATTCCTATGCCAATAAAATGCTTTTCGCTGCTTTATTTTATTAATCCGGTGTAAGCTACATGACGGCTAATTACTATTAATGTAGCTTGCTAAATTGTGGGCGTTTAGGGGCAGGGTTTGCTACTGTACATCCTGCGAGGTACTACTCTGTTAACCTTTTTGTTTCTAAATATTATTAAATTCATGTATATCATTATATGGCATTTAGATTTTGGCCAGTCAACTAGTCTCAGTTGAACTGTCTGACAAGAATTAACTTTTTTTCAGGGAACCATAAAGAAGTCAGCTTTGTTTCCGTGCGATTCAGAAAATTAAAAATTTGAAGTGTGGGTATCTAAACAAATTCGTAAAGTTGGGATGTACGTACATAACGTGCTTGTAAGGGAGCTGACTCTCATAATCCCTAACCGTTAACTTCAAATTTTACTTGGGATGAGTCACTTGGTTTCCAACTTTTAAGTGTTTCAATTAATTGTATGCTCTTGTGACTTGTACATGATTTGCAAGTACACTACAGCAGGCAAGATCTCAGAGTTAAATGTGTAATGTACTTCCCAGCAGTCAAGTATTAAGGCCTGCGGTGTGAAAGTTTTGTCTATTGTATTATGGGTTTATACTTCTCTATTTCTTGTGAGGTGCTGTCTTTCAGGGGGGGGGTATGCAGTATATTCTGTTTTGTGCCCACCTAGGTAAATGCTGTGCTGTATTGTGAAAGCAGTGTGTAACACGTATCCTTATTGACAAATCGGCGATATAGAAGTGTATTAACCCACCCCATGCGCAGTAGCAAACCCCGCCTGTGACACCGATGTCAGTACACCGCCCACCTTTTGATTTGAAAGCTGCCAAGCAGTTTTCCCTAGGTAGATATAGGAGTAACAACTTAAGTTTGAATTTACTCAATACTTTATCCAAGTTAATCAGCAGAAATGTCTAAAGGTAAAAGTATCTTTCGAAGAATGGTTATGAGTGGACATTTTCAATCCTGGAGTTGTGTGGCTTTGAGGTTAATACCATACTTTTCAGAGTTATTACTGTTGTGATTATTTATCAAACTGTATAGAATTCGTTTTCTCTGTCATAAAGATATTGTGAATGGTAAGTTTGCATCAGTGGTACTTTAACTTGATGGATATTCTTTCATCTACCATGACATGTTTCTGCATTCTAGTAACATGTTTCTGCATTCTAGTAAGGAGTGACTTTTTTTTTTTTTACAAAGTAGTTCAGTTTGTTCAGTTTTCTTGATTTAGTTATTTGACTGTGTAGTTGGGGCATGTTGGAATTCCCAATCATCATACTAGTAGTACTATCTTGCTTTATGCAGAGTCTTAAAATCTTTTAAAAAGCATTTAACTTCATTCAAACCTTGGTTACAAATGCCTATGCCTTTTGCATTTCTAACCTGTTTGTAGTCTCCTATAATCACAGGTTTCCTGATCTAATGTAAACCAAATGAAAATGTCCTTTTCTTTCCCCTACAAATTTGACAATGTTTAGCCAAAGGGGGGTGTTAGGTATGCAATATAAATGATCCTGATTAATCTTGGTAGTTGTGCAATGTAAAAACAGTTGCATTGTAAAAAGTTACATCCCACACAGACATGGCTAATAAACTAAAATTTGTGCCATAAAAGAAATGGGCTTAAGATTTAAAAAAAAAAAAATACCACATTAATAAATTTACCAGTTATGTTGACCACATGATCATTACCTGTCAAGTTATTCCTGTTTCCCATAATCTGCTTTATATTATGATTGTCTACTGATAAATATTCAAATGAAATTAACTTCCATAATGGTTCTATAAATCTTTGCCAGTGTGCATTCTGTGACAATCATGGCAAATTGCTGTTAATTCACCGCCCCTCCGGCATGTCAATCATGGCGGCCATGCCCATTCCTGCACAAACTAACTGGTGGGTTAATACACTTCAGTATTGCCGCACCCCAGATTTCTGGTTTGTAGTGTGTAACTTTTAGTACAATATGCTTTAAAGATATCATTGAAAAATGAATGGTGTTGGTGCTGCCACCAGCAAAATACAAAGGTTAATGTCTTGATACCATGAGGTAATGGTGTATTCTGCTGTAGTTGTATATTTTGGAATGTAGAAGTGAGTTTTTTTGTGGCAGCATCATGTTTATTCAGGTAGCCAGATTCAGTGCCACAGAACAGTTGGGTAAGTGCAGAAGACTGGGGTAGTGGAGATGACAAAGGGGCTACTACTTTTTAAGGTATTTGAAATGGGTAATTTTGTAGTTGACCACACAAGGAATGCAATAACTAGCTAGGCAAGTCAGCATCACACGTCATGTGGCAGAATAGTAGTCTGCATGGCTTGGTCCTTGGCCTTTTCTGTACTCTGCTGCATCTAGGAAGACTAGTATAGGGCTTCTGTAGTTTGTTTGAAGACCATACACGCTTGTGTTGTAAACTATTGGTTCAGTATTCTCATGTTGAAAAGGAAGGAAAGCAAATTGTGGGTTCCTGGTAAATCTCATTCACTTAAGATGTCTAACTGAATTGAGCCCTTATTTTACACTTTTAATGTGGGTAGTTACTTGGCCTTGCAGTTCAGTAGCTTGACATTTTGTCCCAAAGGTGTGAATTTCAGTAATTTGATAGAATTTAGTTATGTATGCTTTGATGTATTTGCTTTGCTCGCATGTTTATAAATGTTTTGAGCTTATTTGAGCTTATTTGATTATGGTTGTAAGTGAAGAAGGTATTAATACTAGTGTTCAAGTTGACTAGCAGCAGTTGGAGATTGGGAGTGTAGTGCAGGTAAATTTAGGAAAGGGGGGGGTGCACAAATTTCAGGTGGAGATAGAACTATGGGGTGTGGGACTGCAGAAATGGGATGCAGTGTGGGAGTTTTACTGACTCTTTACAATGTATTTTAAAATGTATTAAAGATGCACATTTTCTTAGGGGCTTAAAGCTGCATTTGCCCTTCTGAAACGCCCAGGGGAAAAGACTTACACACAGCGCTGTCGTCTTTTTGTTGGAAATCTACCTACCGACATCACCGACGAGGAATTCAGGCAGCTGTTTGCGAAGTATGGAACGCCCGGTGAAGTCTTCATTAATAAGAGCAAAGGATTTGGCTTTATTAAACTGGTAGGTGTAATGTTGTTTATCTTAAAAATTGTCATGCTGGGTGGTTTGTGTGGGTTGATGCTGCTGTTCACTGTCCATTTAAAGGAGAACTTCACTCAAGTAGACACTGGCACACCAGATACAAAAAGCATTTGTGTTTTTTATGGCAGAATTTCTGTATTTTGTCCATCTGTACGGAATTTAAATATCCCGTAGAAACTATCTCAAGGACCAGAATCTCCAAGAAAAGTAAAATCTCCAAACCGTTCTAACCTGTGTGCAGGGGGGCAAACCCCCTGCAACTTAATATGCCAACTCCTGAGATTGCACTACAGTGGGGAGTGAATGCCCAAGTTCCATTCCTCACTGTACACCAATCCCATTCACTACTTTCGATATTCTGGTCCTCTGGATTTCGAATCTTGGGATTTTGGAATTTCGATATTCCGTACTGATTCTGTTGTATCACGATGGCGGGGTGATAATTGGGTTAAATCAGAAATGCCAGCTGCAAGAGCCATTAAGAGAACTGCATTTTAAATGTCTTGGTCAGCTTGCCAGTATCGCATCTCATGGCCTGGTGTCTGAACAAGGCTTTCAGCCTCTTAAGTGCTCAAAAACACTTTAATCAAACTGAGTGCAATAACAAAGACTCATCTTCATTTCAGTTTGTTTTTGTATTTTTTCATTGCTTACTCTGGGCGTGTTTACTTGTATTTTGTTACAGCATTTTGGCATTGCAGTTTTGGTCAGTGAACTTGGGGAAGGAGGATTAACATCACACTAATTCTGGCTATGTTAAAATCAGAGTGCAACATCATCCCAGCCCAAGTAACACTAAATCGTAGGGGCAGCCTTAGTTTGCTTTAAAACTGAAGCATGGTTGTTACTTTAAAAAGTTGTCAAGCTGGTCTTTCAAGTGCTTTTAAATTGCCGTATCAGACATGACCACTAAATGAAAATCAAAAGGAATCAAAATTATTTAATGTGGATTGGTGCTGTTAGCTACTGTGACTGCCCTCTTTTGACAGTTATGTAATATTCCACAGGAAATTATCCTTGCACATGTGTAATCCCCTAAAATGACAATGAACTGACTAAAACAAAATCATGCTACCCCTTTATTTTGGGAGTATAATTGGAAAATAACCACTTTGATGGTGATAAACTGCAAAAAGTTCAGTATGCTGGAAAACATTATGTGCAGTTCTGTAATGTGCTTGTGCAGGATTCCACACCAAAGGGTAATGTTTGTACTTCTCTGCAAATTTGTTTTAAACTGAAATTTATTAAAATCTTCAGTTCAGTGGAATGGCACAGGAAGCACTGGCTGCTTGGAAGACTTCAGGAGTTCTGCAGTACAAGTCTCAAAACCATGCTTGAAATAAAGTTCTAAATTTTGGACCACAGCATTTAAGTATAAATAGAAATTGTTTAGCACTAGTATATTCTTGCATAGTCTTCCTTGTTTGTATAACTTGGGTCATTGCTTGGCTAGTGTCCATGCTGTTACAAGCTGTAGACAGGATACTGTTTGGTAATGCACTTTGACAAACCCAAGTTTATCAATCCATTTCAGCACTCTTCAAAAACTTGCCACTGGATATTTTGTGCTGCATCCCACTTTGAATAATTTTGCCACCTTTTGGGCACCCACCCTCAATATACCCCCAGGGCCTGCTTGGTATTCTGCCCACAGTTTGTCTACTTTTATATTCAAGTTGACATCTACCAGAATCATTTAATTGATTGGACACCTGAAAGGAAAATTGTCTGATACGAGAATAGTAGAGCCTGAGCAGTATTCTACCGTCGCCAGAATGGTACTGCAGTATGAGCAGAAAATGGCTTGCTTCAACAACTGGCTAAGATTCTGGTGTCATTCAAAGGGTATCCAATATCTGTCTGCCTGGGATGACATGATTGACCTCGAGACTGCTTGCATCAGTCACATCTGGGATTCCAGGCACTGGCTAAGGCTCTTGCCACCCCTATAGTGCCTTTTAGGCAGTGTTCCAAAGACCAGTGTTCCACCTGAACTGTTGCAGAGGGTCATGCTCAGTGCTAGAAGTCTAAATCTCAAGATGCACTTTCAAAGCTGCTTAAGTGGAGAATGTCTACTTCTGTGCTGTAATGGATACCTAGTTTAGAGGCAGAAAGCACTCTGCTCCCAGGCTACAACTCATTCCATAACCTTTGGCCTCCGAATACAGACAGAAGATCCAAAGGTGGTGGTGTCTCCATATTTTTAAAGGATACACACTCATCTAGACTGGTGGCCTGGCATAATGCATCAGGTACAACCAACACTGGGTAAGATGGTGATACAAAAGTCATAGCCTGCTACAGAATCCCAAACTTCCCCAGACTCATTTTACACACCCTGGAATCTGTTAAGAGTCCAGCCAATACTCTACTGGGTGAAAAACTACCCTTCCATCATCTGGGAAAACTGTTAAAGTACCAATGTACAGGCCCAATGTGTTCTGGAATTAATCAATTCCAGTGCCCTGGACCAGCTCATTCTTCCACTAGAGGAAGCAACATCTCTACCTGGTTATCACCAATGTGGGAGACCATTGCTCCACACCTATAGTAAATTCCTCCCTGGTTAAATTTGATCACCATGGAAATTTCCATCTCACCTACACTCCCCACTAAGGCGATCATCCTGAAAAGAGTCTAAAGCAGACTTTGGGCTCCTAAATAACAGTACTGATTAACTTCTCTGAACCCACCCATGTCAGTGGAAAATAGCTATACGACTGCCAAATCGTACACCAATGCACTGTATGAGCATATGTACACAAATACATGGACCTTGCCCATACCAAATAGAACTAAGACACTCCCAAAAAAAGCCAATCTGGTGGTCCCCAGCTATCTGTAAACTACAACATTTTCTTTTTTGATGTCACAAGACTGAAAAACCTTCCTTATCAGTCTCATCAAAAAGTTGCAATCCCTTATCAAATTCTCTAAAACCAGCTTTGAAGGTAGAATTGTGACTGACACCAAAAACTTATACAAAGCCTTCTATAGCTATATCAAAAACCTCATAGGCAATACCCAGATTTGCTCAGTTATTGCACAATAACTCCTCCTATACTGAACCAACAGATGTAGCCAGCATACTGGCCAACAGTCAAGTGTCAACTGTACCCCCCTGCCCTATTGCAATACCAGAAGAAAGCCTGGTACCCACCATTTGTGTCATGGGTAAAAGCTGCATTGTCAAGCCAATGATATGGTGTCTGTGTGGGACCTGAATCACTGGCTGCCTCCTACATGAGCTGTAAAACTGGCACCACATCTGTGTGCCCTGCTCAATTGCAGCCTTAACCTCAGGTTATGTTCCTAACGAATGGTGCACTGTTAGTAATTCGCTCCATAAAGGGGGGGGGGAGTATAAACAGACCCTGGAACCCATTGCCCTAGTCTGGTATGCAAAGCTATAAAATGCATCACCATGGACCTGCTTAACAGATGTAGGCGATCTCCAAACTCTGGCTTTGTCGAGGGGAGATTCTGCCTGCTGGACCAGGTTGACTTCGAGGCAGTCACCAAGGCTGTGGGTGAGGGCAAGGCAGTGCATACAGCCTACCTTAACCTGGCCAAGGCCTTTGATACCATTCCTCACTCTGGTATCCTTGATAAACTCACCAAACTAGGCATCTGTTTTTACATCACTAGGTGGATTGCAAATAGGCCCAGACAGGATCCGTTGAGTGAAAGTTGTAGATTACAGGTCACTTAACCAGTCACGGGGGGGGGGTCCCCATAGGGCACTCTCCTGGGCTCTCTTGTTTGGCATGTATTTCTAGTCTAGTCCAGGCCAACAATATTTTAACTGACCAAGTTTGCTGAGGACTGCAAGCAGACCTCTACAGAAGGGCCTCTGAGACCAATGACTGGTGTTGGAACCATGCCCTTAAAGCTTGTGCCAAAAAATGCGCAGTCATTCCCTTTGGGGGGGGGACTCTGTTCCCACAAATTACCACATTGATGAGAGCCCACTAAACACTGAAGGGGCCCTAAGAAATCTGGGCACCCAGGTAAACTGCCACCTCACCTTTGACCACCATTGCCACCGTGGTCAAAGTCCTATGTGGCACATCTTGCAACCGAATGTTTCACATCTAGGAAGAAAGGTAATCAGTCCACTCATCCCTCATTAGACATTCTTCAAATATAACACCCTGTTTGGCATTTACCTGACCAGACACCTACAACAGCTGGAGAAGCCACAAAAAGATACTAGGCCTTAAACACTTAGTCCTGCATGGACAGACTCTAACTTCAGCAGTTCTGTCTCCAGTTGTCTACTTGGAGATTATCTCTGACTTTCAAAGCAATGTATGACCCAGCCCTACTTGAAATGCTGCACCTGAAGTGATCCCACACTCCAGAGATCTGTTTCATTACCACAGTTAACAGAACATGCTGGATGGACGGGTTCATTTCCCAAAGAATGCCTGTACTCTGGAATAAGCTTCTCATTCATGTCAGAACTTCGTTGGCCCTCAGAGAAATCTTGATGAGAATGGGTAACAAAGGTTCACTCCGGGGATCATTCCAATTGGGCTTAACTGGATAAGGGCACTGATCTAATATCGGGTGGCACTGTGCCTGGGCAATGTTTTTGTGCTGGGCTTGTAAACCCTCCAGGGCCATTGTCCTAATGCACAGCTATGAACCTATGAAAAGACCAATATGTAGTCAAGCAGCACATTAGCAGATGGGCCAGCAGCAACTAGTACACATGTTCTGTCTAGATTAAATCTGTCATGTTGGTAAGTACATGACTTAGTTTTGCTGTTTTTCATAATGTTAAGCTTTACAGTTGTATGATAACGAAGTTCCTATCGTTGCAGGAAGTCTGCTCAAACGTGGCTCTTTTCCAAGGCAAGAGTATTTGGATGGGTTTTGTGTACATAGACTTATTGGTGTTTTATTTTAGGAAACCAGAGCCCTTGCAGATATTGCAAAGGGAGAACTGGATGATATGCCAATGAGGGGTCGTCAACTGAGGGTTCGTTTTGCAACGCATTCTGCAGCACTTTCTGTGAAGAATTTGTCACCTTTTGTTTCCAATGAACTGCTTGAAGAAGCCTTTTCAACATTTGGGCAAGTTGAAAGAGCTGTTGTGATTGTAGATGATCGTGGCAGGTCCACAGGCAAAGGAATTGTTGAGTTTTCAACTAAACCAGCTGCAAAGAAAGCATTTGATCGATGTAATGATGGGGTATTTCTTCTCACAACGTAAGTGAATTTTAATTTGGACAATATGTAATTCTGTTTGCTCTTTGCTTTGAAGATCTGATTTTTTTTTTTTCCCCCTCATTAGGACCCCAATGCCAGTTATTGTGGAACCATTGGATCAGTTTGACAATGAAGATGGACTTCCAGAGAAACTTGCTCAGAAAAATCCAATGTATATTCAGTATGTATTAAGCTCAACATATTTGAATCTTACTAGGTTTATGATTTTAATTTTCCCATTGGCAAATGTTCGTTGAAGTAATCCAACATTCATGGATTTAGGAATTGTAGATGTTCTTAGGGTGTCTAACCTGCAGCATCCTGCTGTTGAAGCATGTCCCACCTAGACCCTTGGTTGGCAAGTTATGATCCCACTTAATCCTCCACCTTGGGCAGGAATTAATCAGAGGTGCACCTTGGTGTGAACTTGCTTTTCCAAATTTTAGCTTTACCACTGGCTGGTTGTACCTCACAGCTATTTCAGTAACCCCCCCCCCCCTGTCCAACTTTGCTTTAGTGGCCTAGCTGACAATTGTCCTGTGTCCTAGAGGGTTGTATTTTTTGGGGCATATAAATCACCAAGGTTCCACACCCAAATCCATTCTGTTGGGTGCTTGGAGTGATACTTGCAAAAGGCCCTGTATGCAGCCCTTTTCCTACGTCTTTGTTGACTTTGGAACTCTGACCAGGAGTTTGATCATAATCATGACTCTGCTCACCCACAGTAGCACCTGCCCTAAGGTGGTATTGAAGGTGACAAGGACTTGGGTTACTTGTCTGACATTGCACATTTGGGCTGCTTGCTGTATCTGACTCTGCCATCACTAGTGCTCTGGCTGTGGCCTTTAGATTTCTGTAATTTCTTTTGATAGCAATCCTATCAGATCTTGCTTTTGAGGTGTGTAGTTTAAGTGATATGTAGTGTCTTTTTTAACCATTAAAACGGGCCAGAGAATGAAGAGCTTCTAAAAGTTGGCCGTAACACTGCTCCAGGAGTGCTCATCCTGTTCTGGGGCTAAAGTGCTGTTTAATCTGCAGGGTGGTTGGCCCTCTCCATTCTACTGGATAAAGTGGATTCTTGAATAGTCAGTGGAGGACAAATGAAAGGAAAAACTGACCGATATGGGCTATGAAGATAAGGGCAAGAGAGCTGGAATGTTTGGCATGTAAAGTGCTGAGATGAGAACTGAGCTGGCTTCCTGTTTCTCTTGTCGGTTATTCCTTTTAACAGTTTCAGTAGGAGCCAGTTCTAATATTGGCAAGTCTCAAATTCAGGTGTTACTGAGGCAACTGTCTGGTTCATCTGACATCTTGTAGGTTTTTCAGGTCCTTCAGTAGTGCTTCAAGTTTTGATTGGCAGCATCTTCAAAGATGTCTTCTTGCCCGTTTTACGGCAGTTCAAGTTCACCCTCCTTCGCCTATTTGTGGTTCACATCTCGAAGGCTATTGAGCATGAGCACCTTTGAATGGGGACCGCTGCCAAACAAGGATACCAATGTATTGAGATTAGTTTGACCTGGAGATCTCACCCTGCATCTTGGATTAACAGTTCTGCAGTGGGTCTTCCATCATCCATCCTTGGTGTTAATATTTTGACTCCCTTTTATGGGTGTTGGAGCCTTTGCCCTTTAATGTGTCCATACCAATCACCTGATGTCTTCCAACTTGGTCCCTCCATGCAGTTTACAGCTGCTTTTGGGGGAGGGGGCACATTGCCTGGTCACTGCTTTTCAGTATTGATATACCTGGAGTTTTGTGGATAGGATGATTGCCTCTGCCTTTTACTTAATCGTCCAAGGTCAGAGCAGAACAGATCTCAAAGCTGATTAAAAATTTAAAAAAAAAGAACAAACTGGTGAAAAAACCACCCTTGCCGGTCCAGCGCCTTTAAACTCCTGGATTCAGATAGATGTGTACAAAGTTCTTTATAATCCACAGGTTATCTTGTAAACAAGAACGCCAATAAACAAAAAAACCCAAATTGAAATTATAGTTAGCTTAAAAACAAGCTTTTAGTCTGCGCTCTGCACCAATTTCCTCAAAACAAACTGCACCACACATTTGTCTCACTATAAATACGTCACTATTCAACTCAGATGCACCCCCTAGCAGCAAGAAACACAATTACACTTTGAAATTTTTAACTAAGAAGCAGCCAAAATATTCAACAATTTGGTATCTACTACTCATACCTGCCATCAATGCTGGTAAACCTATAAAGCTCCAAATATTGAATCTTATAGCCACTAAATACAAATGTCCACCTAGGTCCCACAGTCTCATCACACATTTGGTGTTAAGTAGATTGCTGTCTATGTAGTAGTTCATGGGTACAGAGTTTTTACCAAAGGGGATGACAATGCGCTTTTTTGATTGAGCTTGAGGCCGTAGCTCTGACACCATGCATCTCTTAGCGAGCCCCTTCTGTAGGATTTCCACATTATTTGGGACTTTACTATGGCTCCTAGTTTGCCGTCATCTGCAGACTTCGTTAGCCAGAGGCCTTGTTAGCCTGTACTCTGGTATCTACTTCTCTAAACGGGAGAGGTCCCTGGACTGAACTCTGTGGTTCTCCACTTTTCACAGGTTTGATGTCAGATTTGCAGTGTGCAACCTTTACAGTGTGGGTTTGGTCAGTAAGCTAGTTGGCAACACATCTTGTGACGTAGAGATTTATTCCTAGCTTAATGAGTTTAGCTATAATTCCAGAATGGGGGATGGTGTCAAGCCCTGGCAAGGTCAAGATAGGCTGTGTGAACCACCTTACCCTCATCTACAGCTTTGGTGACTGCTTCATGCTTGATCTGTCTTTCACAAACCCTAATGACTAATGACTGAGTTCCATGATACGCCCCATGGACTTGCAGACCAGGCTAGTAGGACAATAGTTCATGGGATCAGTGGTGGCTCCCCCTTTGTGGAGTGGGATGTGGAGGGGTTGGGAGGGTGGGCCTAATGGTTAAACTCAAGGTGCAGGGTTTGGCTAGGCTTTAAATGGCTCGCAAGAGCAGTTAGCCTAGTACTAACCTATGAACCTGTAACTGTTGCTGTATGCCATTCAGTGGCCACAAAGCCTGATGTGAGGCTATGATTGAACATGGTGCTTAGTTCGGGGGCTAGTTCATTCTGAAGTTAGTGTAAAATGCATCCTGGGATGTTGTCCGGTCCCATGGCTGCTGTGTTTTTGGCTTTAAAGTGTGCATCTTTTTACCTGCGTAGCTGTGATTACAGGGACTCTGCATTCTTTCTGTATTTATATGGGCCCTTTAGGGGGGGTAAAGTTAGCACTGGTTTTGTAATTTTCGTGCCGTTGTGCTATAACTCTGAGCAGATCTGGGTGTTGCCATAGAGATTTTTGACATGGCTATAGAATGCTTTGTGGTTGTCATTTTGAATCTGTGGCGATTTTGTTTTGTTTTCGTAGCTAGCTTTGGAGGATCTTATAAGGGAACTCAGCTTCTTACTGAGGCTGACCAGGGAGCTCTTCACTCATGGGATTTTACTCTTGCAACAATTTCTTCTGTTCCGTTTATGGCAGGGGACCACCAGATTGGCTTCCTTTTTTTGCAGGATAGCTTCTTGCTTCTGTTTGTGATAGCACGAGCCAAGCACACATGTAAGTGCTTAGTGCATTTGTGTAGGATTCGGCAGTCGTAACTGTTTTGTCCATCTGCATGGGTGTCATGAGGTTCACCTCTTCTGTCTTAAGCATGAACTTGGCTTTGGAGAATTTGGAGAATTTTTTAGTTTCCTTAATGGTGGGAGGGGGCAGGATGTGGATATAAAGGGGTGATTAGCTTATGGTCAGATCGGACCAATGAGTTGACTTCAGGTGTGGAACACAGGTCACTCATGTTGGTAACTACTAGATCTAGGATATTGTTACCCCTGGTGGGGGTGTGGATAAGTTGATCCAGGGCATTGGAGTTTATGAATTCCAGAAATCGTTTTGTGAGTTGATACAAGAGTAGTTTCCCCAGTTAATGGTGGGGTAGTTGAAATCACCCATTATTAGGGTGTTTGATGTACTGGAAAGTTAGGGTTAAACCAGAGTGGGAATTCTGGGGTATGGTGTGGTATCTGTAGCAAGCTAAAGTTTGGGTTGCAGTTTTGCCCAGAAGTAGTTGCACTTGGATAACCACGGATGCATTATGCTGAGCAACTAGCCTGGAGGTGTGGATATCCTTAATGAATATGGACACCTTCCCCTTTGGTGTTCTGGTCCAGGTTACATGGCTGAAGTGTGGTACGAGTTATAGCTTGGTAGTGCAGGGTTGTGCTCTGGAGCCTTGAACCAGGTCTCAGTCACTGCACGGATATCCAAGTTCTCCATTTGGAGTGCCTCGACTGCATGCATTTTGAGATTTAGACTTCTAGCATTGAGTAGCATTACTCTGTTTTTGCTTGCCTGTTCTGTTAGTGAATTTGTCATTTGAACCGTGCCTAAAAAAGGCACTATAGGAGCGGCAAGAGCCTCAGCCAGTATCTGGAATCCCAGAGGCAGGTGCAAGCCATTTCTATCTGGTCGTGATCTGTCTACCATGTTATCCCAAGCAGACAGATGCTGGATCACCTTAGAATGACACAAAAAGCTTAGCCAAGTCAATTATTTCGTCCTTGTACTGCAGTATCATTCTGGGCGATGGCAGAATGCTACTTGGGGCTAGGGTCATACCTGCCCGGGCTACAAGATCTGAGAGCTCTTCCAGGTCTCTCAATGTAGTCCAGGGAGGTACGTCTTAGGTTGTTCACACCAGCATGGACACTGACAGTCATTTGTACTTGTGGAGTGACCACAGTGCGTGGGTTATGTGGTGGATCCTGGCAGCTGACAGTAACCTTCTTTAGTCAGTCAGGCATACTGATGTCCTACTTCAGGCTAGTGTTGGATACGTTGTTTTGACTTATTGGCTGTGGTTGAGTGGCACACTTGAGTCTGTGGGTTGTTGGGTGGGTGGAAGTTTGCTTTTCTGCTTTGGAGATCTCTGTTGCTTGGGCAGATTGAGAGCCTCTGCAGAGGTTTGTGTGGAATTTTTGGTGTGGATTTGGTGAGGTTGTAGTGGTAGGAGGAGAGGGTTGTCTGTACATGAGGCAATTTCTGCATTGCCCCAAGATGCCCAGATTCATCAGATTGACAACACTGGGAGCTTGACCCTAAGTGCTAAAACTAATCTATCTGCACTAGACTAGTTGCAGGAAAGAAAAATGCAAATGCGGGCTTTCAGATCAGAAAGTTGAGATGGGAAAAGATTGTCTGGGCCAATAACTATAATTTCTGGACCAGAACCACTTGCGTGGTAGGTTACCTAGTGACTCCCACTGACGAGCTAGAAGGCTTCCCTCCAACACAGAAATGCTTGGGGGGGGGCTCAGAAGCTTAGTCCTGGGTTCAACCTTGTGACTAATGCTGCAGTTGGAGTAGCTTGTGTCACATGCACCACTGTAAAGACAAGTATGAGCAGAAAGGAAAGGTACTCTGCAATTGGTTTCAAATTGAGTTTTCTGGGAGATTCTGTAATGGGAATCTAAATTATTTCCTATGTTAGGAAACCCCAGAGTCTCTTTTGGCTTAACTTAGACTGGGCAGTCGTGGTAGAGGCAGGTAGTCCCTCTAATGGGCTTCTCCACTAGAGGTCTTTGTAGAGTGGTGGATATAGCGTTTTCTTTTTGTGTACAGTATCAGTGTCTTTAAAGGCTTCCCTGGCTAATCTTCTCTGGTTGAATTTGGAGGTTCTCTACACTTGCCATCACATGGTCCTCTTGGGTGAGAGGAAACCTATCCAAGTGCATCATTTCCTTTTCCCAACCCCCTTAGCCAGTTTTGACTGTTATACAGCCTCGCCAGTGGAAAGCAGGCCGAGGTTCGGAATTTTAACATGTACAAAGCATTCAAGTTTATAGTACACCTCAGTGGTGTAAACTTTCAGAGTGCTTTTAGAATTGTCACAGTGCGGGTGAGTTGTCCATGTCTGACAAACTACTTAGATCTCTAGGATGCCTACCTCCACACCATGACCGCAAGGTAATTCTATCCCTTCTGCTAGATGTAGATTTTCAGTTGTGCCCTACCTTTCAGGCTTGGCAGAAGTCCCCAGGTGTTTATGAAGTGAGGCAGTAAACACCAGTCTGATCCTGATGGACCAGTGTTCCATGGGCAATTGGCTCCTTGCTGCTTCAACCAAAAAGGATGTTAAACAGCCGGCAGACCTAGAGGGTCAGGCTTTTTCCAAGGCAGTGATGTAAAAGTCCATTGTTTCAGTTGCCTTCTTGACTGCATATCGAAACCCCATTTGAATGACTTCACTGACTTTGTCCAGTCTGAATTAATCTCCACTTGCAACATTTGTCCTTCATGTCCTCTGGCCTCCCAAGATCAGTTTTTCATGTGCATAGCCTTCAGTAGTTGCTCAAGGTCTAGTAGTTTTAAGCTTCAGACTTCTGCCCTAGTCACTTGTGCAAGGATCATTCTAAAATGATTACCCTAATAACTACCTGCAAAGACCCTGTGTTTAATTCTTGAGGTTGCCGCACCGGATGCTGTTTTGGATAGGTGTGGTGGGGGGCAATGAAGGGAGGATGGTCGAAGGGTTACAGGAATTCAAAGACCATCTACATCATGGAGAGTTGATTCAGACTGTCATGTCTCTGGTGTGGTGATTAACAAATGAGGGGGAAACCTATCCCACTCCCTTGGCCAAGGTGCCATGTGGATTTGGCAATGGATGATCAATTCAGATTTTCTGAACATGCAACACGTTCATGTGAGAAACCCCCCCCCCCCATATTTGTGGTGCGTTTAGCAGATGCATCTTGATGCCTCAGTGTTCTCACGTGGGGGTCAGCCTTGTGATTTTTTTCCCTGTACACCCAATGCATCAAACTTCTGTCCACCAAATCCCCCAATATCAATAGCAAAAAAGCTGCAGCATGCAAAGACTGATCCACATTGCCCAGAGTTAGACCACTGCATAATTATCCTTTAATGTTTATCACCCATGATTCTAATTCCTCATCTGGGTCTTTATCGCTTGTTTAGCCAAGTGCAGAGTCGTTCAGAATACTGTTGCTCCAGATAAAACTAGGAAAGTTTCTAAGGTCCTTGCACATAGGATCATAGGAGGTTACCTAGATTATTGGCCCTGAGGCCCGTACAAGTCTAGCAGAGTTGGCCCATGTTTAGACAAATCGGCACCAGATGCCCCTGTCCAGGGACACGGGTGGAATCCCAGGGATATATTTAGTTTCCCATCCAGTTATCCAGGTTTCTCTTAAAAGGGGTTAGAGGTACTTTGCTTAATGTGGAGAGGGGGGGTCTGTCCCATAGATTGGGGGGGGGTCTCTGGGACACCTGTCCCACCAAGTCTTGGTGTCGCAGACTATCTTGAGGCCATGAGTATGGGTTACTTCAAGTGGAGCATGACTTGTGGATATGCAGCAGTCCCATCAAGGTGGGGTCCATGATCACCTTTATGTCAGAGGTCCACTCTGATCAGTCTGTATGAAACTGAGTAGAGGGTTAAGGTTTTTAGCGATCTGCGTATGGTAGATGTTTGAGGCCCTGGATTCTCCTGATGAACCTCTGGCGTCTGTCTCCAGCCGCCGCATGTGCTTTGCGAGGTACATGCTGAAAAGGGGCATTGTACTCAATTGGGCTTACTAGGGAAGAATACAGGGATGTTATGACCTTTCCCTGGATGAGAACACCTGGGCCATGTGGAAGGCTTTTGCTATCTGTGCCCTAATCCCAGACTGACTGCTTGCTTAGGACATTATGTGATAAGTTGTGGGGACGTCCCTTTCATTTCAAAATTCATTTTTTTGGTATTCAGCTTGAGGCCATGTTTCTGGCACCAGATAAGAGTGAGACCTTCTTGGAGAATGGCCCACCACTAGGAATTGATAGCACCTAGCTTGCAGTCATCTGCAAACTTGTTCAGCCATAGCCCACTGGTTTTGGCCTGCACCTCAGATAAGTGTATGCCAAATAAGAGGCCCCAAAACCTGGAACCTGGGGTAATGCTGCTTGAAGTGGAACCCACCTAGTCAAAACAGGGGAAGCCATCAGTGAGCCAGCCCATCTGGTAACATGGATTGATTCCTAGTTGAGAGAGTATCTATTATGCCAGAGTGGGGAGTAGTGTCAAAGGCTTTGGCCAGGTTAAGGTAGGCAGTGTGCAGTCTTCCCTCATCCATGGCCACCAAATTTAGCAGACATTACTTCCCCTTTAAGCCAAACTGTATGGGATCCAGTGTTTGGAGTTTGCCAGTGTCCTTGTTAATGAGGTCCATAATCTGTTCTGTTCCTTGGCCTGGCAGATCAGGATAGTTAGGCTTTGTCTAATTTCCCAGATCGGATGATGCTCCTTTGTGTAAAGGGATGACTGTGGCTGTCCTCCACTCAGATGGGACAAAGCCAGTACTCGAGCTTTGGCTGAATGGGGTGCCTGATGGTGCTGCAAGTTCCTGTTGGAGTTCACATTGGATGCAGCCTGGGGTGTTGGGTCCCACAGAGGCTGTATTTTTTTCCTTTGAGAGCAGTGATGACCTGTTCCTAGATGCAAGGGGAAGGGGGCAAGTACTGGGGATGTCCTGATTTACTGATTGGGGGGGGGGCAGAGGGGTAAAGTTTTCACTGAATTTGTCAGCCAGCGAGTTTGCTTAAATCTACAGCATCTGTGTTCTTTACCAGTTCTGAACAGGTATGGGTGCTTCCTTTTGAGGTTGTGGACATGTTTGAAGAAGGCTTTGTCTCTGGTAGTGGCCAACTTGGACAGCTGTCTTGGGCAGCAATTTTTTCCTTTAGTTTATTGCAGATGTCCACCAGACAGATTTACTCCTGTCTGGTATTCCTGATTCCATGCATCTATGTAAGTGCTTGTATAATGTTTTGGTTTAGTTTTGGATATTGGTGCAATTTCCTGCAGAGGGATGGGGCTGTAAAGCTGTTTATACTACCCTCTCAGGAGGGGTGCTAAATTGTCTTTGGAGAAGTTTGATCCTAGCTGGGTGGTGACTTTGAAAGTGACAGCTTTATGGTCTGATTTTAGCAGGGAGGATGCTATAGAGATGCGGTCGTAGCTCATGTTAATACAAAGTCCAAGATATTACAACCCCTTGTGGTATCAACTAGCTGTTCCAAGGCGTTCGCATTGCCAAAGTAAGGGACTCTCTGAAGCATTTGTGTTCAGTCTGGGGGATGTTAGTCGCCCAGGATCAAGCTAAAGGGTGAAATCTTGATGGATTCCAATAGGTGTATTGGACATCAGGTAGTTGGCTATGATTTTGAATGGGAGTTTTGTCAAAAGTTAACTGCACCTGGAGTCTCCTGTGCGTGGCTCACTGTACTTTGCAGTGTGGTCTGCTTTAAGATGGTCTCCAAGGTTGAACTTGGTATGCTGCTATAGATGCCCAGATGTGTGGAGGGTTTCTCCTGGAGTGTTCTTGAACTTTGTACTGGCCAGGCACCTGTAGGCCTTGCACTCAGGGTTGTTTGTGGTGAATCTCCAAACCTCTTATCTTCTGGCCTAATGTTCAAGGCTGTTTATGTTGGTGGGGTTTTTCTGGCCTTTTACTATGCCAGAAAATGGAGTTCTGGATATAGCACTGCTGACCATATCAACTTTGTTCCTACCTCCAGTCAGACAGGGTCAGAGCTCTTGATGGGGCCAAACCCACCTTTTGAAGGAAACTAATTTTATACCTGTCTTTTTAAAGGGTGAAGAGGCTTCACATTTGAGTGTACTAACTTGAACAAATATTTCAGTTAATAGTTGATTGCATGACCTTTGTCAGATGTTGATTGCATGACCTTTATCAGATGTCCTGGGAACACTTAAGTGACTTGATCCATTTCTCCTTGGGTGATTAAAGGACATGTTTGTTTACTGTTGTAATGAATGCGAACAGCTGACTCTAATTCAGGAGGTGTTAAACTTTTGTTGCAGTTAAAAAAAATTTTAGGCTGTATTCAAATACTAATTCTGCTCTTATAGTACATCACATGAGCTATAGCATTAATTGATTTTTTTAAACTGAGGCAGTAATGACCTTTCACTTCACACTCTTTATTGTATTGCTATCGTTTGATTTTTTTTATAGTGGCATAACCAACACTTGCTCAAAACCATAACTGAGTACGGTAGTTCTCTGCGCGAGACCAACTTTCTAGCAATGTTGCAATGAGCTGAAAATGCTTTGTGTATCACTGCTAAAAAAATACCTTAATAAAAAAGGGAATAGTTGCCACACTTCTGTGGCAGTTGCTGACCTCTGCAAGACTGAATGCCTTTTGGTTCGTACCAGATTAGAAAAGTTTTGAGATGTTATGTTAGGTGGAGAGGACTTGGGCAAGAAAATGAGACTTGTGAAAAGTCCAGTTTTCAGTAACTCACTAGAGCCATGTAGAGAAGTTAGAGATGGGGGTAGATGCTAGCAACTTGCCTAGTCACACGAGCAAATGGTTTACAGCAAAGATCTGAGGTTTGCTTATAGGAATCTATTGTCACGAATGGTGACTTCTATTGTTGCCAAGCGAGTATGAATGCTTGGAAATTTGCAGTACTTACGGTGGACAATCCCCAACATTTTGGTAGTGAAATTTCCAGCTCCCCCTCCAAAAAAGACAGTCTTTCCTGATGTGATTTTGCATTTTACCTAGGGGGCTTCTGTATGGTACCAGTCAGATCCCACAGAAGACTTGCATGGTTGGCCAACTAGTTTCAGACAGTAAATAGGGAAGATATTAAGACTACATCACTCCCAATTAACAGTAGTTGTGGAACTGATATAGGCACTTAATGTGGTAGCTTTGAAGTTTTCTCATATGTGATTTAATCAGAATATTAACTTCTTTCACAGGGAGCGGGAACAGCCTGCACGGTTTGCTCAGCCTGGCACTTTTGAATTTGAATATGCTCAGCGTTGGAAAGCCCTGGACGATATGGAGAAGCAGCAGAGAGATCAAGTTGAAAAAAATATGAAAGATGCTAAGGAAAAACTTGAAGCAGAGATGGAGGATGCATATCATGAACATCAAGCAAACCTTATTCGACAAGGTAGGAAGTTTTTTATTTTGTTAAATGCATATTAAATACTGTGCGCACACTGGGTACACTTGGAACATCTCCACTTGCAGATGCTTACACCTTCCAGTTCTGAAAGTGACACTTGACTGGAATTCAGGCTTTAAATTTGTAAATATTGTGCAACTACGCAAACTTCAAACCATGCGGTGCTTTTTCAGCTCACAGGGTCTTCAAATTTTTATCGGTTCTTAAGTACACAATCCTCAAATGTGCCACCTAAACCAGAGTTAATCCTGGTAAAGAGAAATGCTGCGTTTTTAGAGCATCATATTCTGAGGCCTGGAATTTTGTACTGGACAAGGCTGAACTAATGTGCTTAATCCAGTAGTTCAGGAGTTGAATTCTCTAGTTCACTACTAGTTTCACTTTAGTTGCAACTTGGGACCAGTTATACTAGTCATCCAGTTGAAATTGACTGTCTTCATGGGTATTTTCATACCACCAGTGCAGCACTTTGTATTTGGGTTTTAATTTGCTTTTGGCAGACATTTTCATGGTGTAGAAATGCTTTGGAGCTCTGGCAGAGCTTGGGCTGAGAGTTGTCTTCTGTTGGACCCTTTTTCAGTTTCCCACAGATCATCTTGTAGAAAAGTATTTCACTTGTGAAAGTGTAGAATATTAAATGTTTGCACTGGAAGTAACTGTCTCATGGAAGCCTGAATCATCCAAGTCATGACTTGTAGGCTCCATCTACATCTGAGCCCCTTGCACTGAAGGTCCCAGTCCTTCAGCTCCTGTTTGCAGTAAGGTAGTGTAGCAAACGTGCAGTGAGTGTATTCCAGAGATGGATATTTTGTAACAAATCTCTGACCTAGATTTCTGCAAAGATTTAGATCTGGTTTAATATTTGTGGGACTATTTCCTGGAGATATAGAAGGTCCAGGACTGTTGAAACCCTTATGGCTCAGGAGACTAGGCACTGATCTTTCAAAAAAAAAGTGACACTTTCTCATTTATGGTTCCTATTTTTCCTGTAGTTTGCTGTTGTGCTTTTTTTAAGGATCAATTTTTATCTTCATTTCTCACGTGGGTGGTTTTAAGTTTTGATTTCTCCTTTTTTTTTTTTTTTTTTTTAGTAACTGCATTTTGGCAGCTCCCATAATTGGACAGAAGGCCTTGGTGTCTAGGCAATTTTGGATTGTAGCTGTGGTGCAGCGATTTAGCGTTGGCTCATAGCAAGAGACTCTCCTGTTCGATCCTTGGCTGGGGGTGCCTTCTGTGTGGAGCTTGCATGAGCTCCCTGTGGTTGTGTGGGTTTACTCCAGGTACTCCTGTTTTCTTCCACAGACATGCTGTAGGTGGATTGGACACCAAATTGGCCCTAGGCATGTACCTTCTGTGGAAAGTTGGGCGCTAGGTTGGCATCTCTGCACAAACTCTAACTCCACTGCCAATCACAAGTGGACAAGTGATCCAATCTGCCAGCCTAGCATCTCTAACGGTGCATCCTTCAGGGGATCTTTAGTCTGCCAACTCACTCCCAGGAAAATGTTCCCAGTTACTTAGGCACATATCTTGACAGTGCTGTCCTGATGGCTTAGGATTATGTAGATATTGGGGGATAATTTTGACTGGATCACTGTTCTTAATATGTAGGACTTTAAGTACACTTAAAAGCTTGCATAATACACTGGCTAATAGGGTGAAGTTATTAAATGTGACTGCTGTAGTGGCAATCTGTGGGAATTAAAGGCTTTATTGCAATGGGAGAATAAACTGGTAAGATTGTAAAATAGTGCAGTTCATGGAATTTATTGTAGCTCTACGCAATTGTTTGAGAAGGTCATTGTGTAAGTAAGCTTATGAAAAGTTTATTCCTAGAGTTCATTGTTGCAAGTTTTATGTTGGTGGTGCTGCTGGTTAATTTCCTCCAGTTTGGAGGCACTATACATCTTAAAGTGCTCCTAGAAGGCAGAGTAAATTAGGCTGCAATAAATTTCTTAGCTGTTGCATGTTTCTACTGTAGTCTTATGGAAAAATAAACTTGCAGATATTTACCCAAAGCTGCCTGAAAGTTGGAGCCCTCGTGTCAGGTCTGCTCGGGGGGGTATTAACCTTCAGTACTTAAAGCTATGCTGGTGAAGCTGAAATGCACATCTGTTGTGGAATGGAGCTTTTGGTACTCAATGCATTTCATAAAATACAGTAAGACACCTGAAGACTGAGTATGTACTGTAGGCTTTTGTTGGATCTGATAGGTGTTTTTTTGGGGTGGCTGTTTAACCTCAGAACACATGTAAAGAAAAGCAGTTGAGAGCTCCCAAAGAAAATGTAGCAAAAGGATAATTCCCAAATGGGCTCTTTTAGAAAAGAGGCAACTGAGCATTAAGAGTACCAGACAGCAAGCTGTTAACTGTACTAAGTTTGGAAAGCTTTTAATTTGAGGCAGAATGACCTGGATAGTTATGAATTATAAATGTTTTACATTTTAATAATTCTAAAGCCATACCCTTTTTAGGTAAAGAAACTTTGAAACTATATGGGTTAATGGATCACATTAAACTATATAACGTCCCTACAAACTATTTCAATCATTAGATCTTGCTCAATATATGATGGCTTATCAACCCTTTCATAGAAACCCTAACCTAAGACTAAATAAATTAATTGATCTTTAAGAATTCCCCTTTATAATCAACTTAACTTTAATAGATATTTATACGCTTAAACTCTTGGCTAATCAGATAAGAAAATTAAATTTACCTATTGTAAGACAAATTAGGGTACTTTCTAGAAGTTACTTTAAAAAAATTTACCCAGAGAAGAGAATATAATTAAATGCTCGAATTTGTGGCAAGCTCTCAAAGATATTAAATTTTATAACTGCAGCAAATTTAATAAAGGAGTTTAAATTCCAAGATAAAGTTCTTGTGTCAATATTGGAAAGAGAAAATGCCAGCTAGTGATGATAAAAAGCAATTGACTTGACTATAAAATCTATTTCTCTCCAAAAACTGATGTATACCCAGTTGATGATATGGAATAATGCGTATTATACACGCCTTAGCCTGCATAAATTTAATTCCAAAAATTCACTAGTTTGTCCATACTGTAAGGATCTATCTGCTGATCTTATGTTCTGGAGTTGCAAATGCATATACAAACTTAAGATACAACTTTAGAAGATGGGTTACCAAAGTTCAACATCGTCATGGAAATTTATGATTTTACATATTCCCCAAAAGAACTCTGTAAATCTCAATATTCTTATTGATGAAGCTATACATAGCTACTAATTGGATGGACCCATCCAAAACATCATGGAATAATTTGAGGATTAGCAATAAGGCATATAGTAGCTCACAAACTACTTTTGAACCAACATAATAAAAATATTAATCCAAAAATATGGGAACAATTATTGGCGTAACATCTTGTATTTGAATTTAGCAAGAAGTTTTACACTTTTTTATACTCTGTAATTCAATGTTACTTGGGAGCATTTATGTAAATATTGTATTTGTTATGGAATTGTTACATTAGTGGGTAGTTTTCTTAATTCTGTATTTTAATTTCTTATGTAATATAAGAAAACTATTGAAGAGAAATTTCAGTTAGGAACTGCCAAAAGTTGCCAAACAATGTGAAAGTTGTGAAACCAAATGTATATTAGAAGTATGTCCTCCTTGGCAGTGGTTTAGAGAATGCTGAATCAATGTTCATGAGTATTCACTAAAGAATTGTAATGGGCTGAGAATCGCTACTGCAGGATGCCATTCTGTTCTCATTCCTAAGTGTACAGCTTTGTGGTCACAAAGCTGAACTCTGCTGTGACATTTGACACCCGACTAAAAAGGAATGCTCTTGCACCTTTTTTGCTTTAGAGCCACCTTCAGTACACTTCTATCTGATCGCTGTAACAAATTTGAGGATTCGTGGCCTCCCCTGTGGGCCCATGGACAGCTTCTGTGACTCTTTCTGAAATTGAGCAAAAATATGGTACAGTAGCGGTTAACCCACTTAAGCAGTGGCTTTCGTTTAACAGTGTAGGGATTTGGGAAATAGAACCCCCTAAGTAGTATGGAAAAGGGAAGCTAGGTAAATGTCTTGCACCAAGATGTCCTAGAAAGAACTTTAGGGATAATGTCCTATTCCATTGTTGCAGTATTCACTAGTGGGTTTACCCTTTGGATCAGCTTGTCTGGCCACATACACCCATAACCAGTGTCTCTTGTTTGGGCAGGGATCACCATTATAAAAAGTGTGCCATTTGTAAGTTCGTCCCAAAGATCCTTTGTTGCCAACTTCATGCCTTAGACTTGTACCTTGAAAAACCAGCACTTTAGACCACTCTGTATGGAAGCTGCTTCCGTCCCATCTGAACCACCCAGGAAGAGGGCCAAGCCCATGCGGCCGTCTAGTTCCACTGTGCCTATCTGCTGATTCTCAGCCTGTAGCAATTGTCAACTTGGCTGAGGAATTGGCATCTGCCACTTGGCAGGTACCTATCAGGAGGTGCCACAATAGTGGGTGACACGTCCGTGGAGGAGATCCCAGTGCTTGATTCAGACACCAGGGGGAACCAGTAATTTGAGACTGATTTGAGACTGGCACTTTGGACCAGGCCTTCGCCATTCCTTCTGCGACTCCCAGGCCTACTGCTGGTCAGATGCCAGCTAGACATACCAAGAGGAAACTAGACCAGGCATATTCTGCCAACCCTGAAAGCCTTGCCCAACTGGCAGGCCTTCAGCCAGAACCTCTACAATGCTTTCCTGGCCCTTAAGCCTACTGTGGACCTTCCTTCGGCTTCTCAACCTCTTCTCAGCCCAAGGCTTCTCCTGCCTGAGAGAACACCTAGCCACCCTGCAGAAGAAGAAATGTCAAGACTCCTTGGAAGACCAGTCCCACTCAGATTCCTTCCCCTCTCTGGTATGGATCCCCAGAAGAAGCTTTGCAGAACCTGACTATCCTGTGGAAGACCTTTCCTTCCAGGACAGTCAACCTTCTGAAAGAATATTTTAAATGGGATTGCTCAGACATGCTTGAGGCCCAAAAAAGATTATATGGCTTGATCCAGGTGGCATCTCCTAACCTGGCTCTTGTTCCACCTGTCCAGCCTTCCTTTTTGGGTGCTTTTGCTGCATCATGCTTTAATTCAGATTCCCAACCTCATGCCCCTAGAAGGGCAGACAGATTATACAAGGGTGCCTGATGCAGAGAAATTCCTATTCAGGTGACCCCCAGCAGACCCTGCTACTATTGCTACTGATGGGGCAACCAAACTTCTCCCCTGTTCTGCCCGCAGATAGACAGCAAGGGCATGGAGAGGTGGGGAAGGAAGGTTTACACTTCTGCTACCCTGGCTTTTAGGGTACAAATTACCAATCGCACATGGCCAAATGCTCCTTGGCTTTACTAGACAAAGCCTGTAAAATCTCATTGATATCCCTGACTGCTGTAAAGGCATCCCTGTCATCCTTGCTCAGGCTGGTCTCAAGTTAGTAAGTGCACTCCGGTGTTCCTGTGAACAGCTGTGGCCTCTGCCATGTCAGCTGCATCTGCTTCTGTGTTGGAAATATTACTGGCTGTGGCTACAGCCCCTCCCGAATGACTTCAAGGCCAAATTTTGGGTCCACCCTTATTCATGCTGCCTTTTTTGGCACCAAGGTGGCTGACCTTTTTCAAGGCACTCGACAAAAAGGGAAATTGGCTCCAAGACTTGATGCATCTTGTCTCAAATCCCAAAGTTCCAGAGAAACTACCAGGCTAAGACAATTATAAGGAAAACTTCTATGCCCTCTGCTCCCCACAGGTCTAGAAGACCCCACAGGAGACTACTCTGCTCCCCACAGGTCTAGAAGACCCCACAGGAGACTACTTGGACAACTGCCCAGAGACCTCCCTAGTTTTCCATATGGACAGGGTCACCACCAGGCTTAATCCCTTCACCCCCCCAAGGTGGTAATTGACCTTTCCCTGAATCAGGCTGTTCACCTACTTGCCTTCTTTCCTAACCCTCCAGGTAGTGAGGGTCCTAGACACCCTGGATGTCCACAGGCAACTTTGGTTCTATTTGCATCAGACCAAGCTTTTATACAAATCAGACCAGCTGTTTCCTTCCAGCCCAGGGCTGTGGGGAAAGCAGTGGGAAAACCAAACAATAAACCAAACAATTTCTTTAATTTAGAGCAATCTCCTATTACACACACCATGGGAAGACACTTGTGGAATGGGATCCAACATTGCCTGACAAGAGCCATGGCTTCCACTGGGGCCTTTTCAAAGGCCTTGACAACTCCATTCTAGAAACTGCTACCTGGTCCTCTACATATCTTCACCAAAGACTTTAAATTGGACCATATTTCCAGGGCAGGATTTGCCAGGGCTGTCCTGCATGGGTTCTTGGAATTCTCATCCAGACACCTCCCAGCCACCATTGAGCTTTTGTACTCCCACTAGTGAATACTGCAACATTGGAGTCTTAACATAGGAAAGTTGAGTAACTGTAGATGTCATTTTCCATGTTGTATTCCTTCCCACCATCCACCTCTTATCCTTGCATTTGCTCTCTAGCTTCTGTACAGGCTAGGCCATCAGGACCGGCTGGCTGGAGCTTCCACGGTTCTGAGGGCCAGTGCACACATGTATCACATTTATGGCCCCATGTACCTGCCAACACCCCAGACTGTCTGTATCTTCTGGGATTGGAAAAGCTTTGGAAACTTGGCTGGACACGCTGATCTGAAGAGTAAACCCACTAGTGGACTGCAACATGTAAGAGGAGGGCATCTATGGTTATGGTAAGAATTTACTTTTCTGTCTTGTGACCACTGATATAGATGTCTGGTTTTGGTAGATCAAAAGCTCAGATTATCGAAAGACAATCTCAGGATGCCTGAACTGCATCTCGAGGAAGTGGTATTTGGGGTCAGGTGTATGCAATTTCCCCAATGAGTAATTTTGGAGTTTAAGTGTGGGGGGCACAGAGGTACTTTCCTGTGCAAAAAATATTTTGTGATGTCTGTTTCCAGAAAAGTTTGCTGCATGTTCTGAGATTCTTTATTTAGATTAGTCTGGTGTTCTGACATCTGCCAAATGCAAGTTGTCCTTGTCCAGGACAGTGCAGAAGCATTATGTGGGTCAGACTGCAACTCTTAGCCAAAGATGTTAAGGGGCACCTTTTAAATACTCTAGGACATTTCACTGTCTAAACTGGAAATGCATAACTTGCTATTAACATTTTAAGTACTACAGTGAACTCTCCAGTAAAATAAAGCCTTGTAGAAGAGCAAGGGCTGAGTAGTATAGTTAGTAGAGGGCCCTTTGGGAGCCACTCTGGCAGTACTGCATTGTCAAAAGTGGTAAATTGGTGGGGTGCATATTAGATGCCCTTGAGGCCAGCTGTTCCAAATCAGACTTCAACCTTGGATGTCTCAGCCTGGGTTGTTGGCACACTGAATCTGAATTTGTGGCATATTGACATGAGCATGCAAGTGCATGCTTCAAAGTATCCAAGTCTGTGGGTGCTTGGGATAGTAAAGATCAGTGCCACAACGTGGTATATCAAGGGGGTGCATGGCAGAAGATCAAAACAGAACTTCTGTGCACCCACAAGTGTGTGCAGGGAAACTTTTGGGTCTGCATAGTGTTCAGTTTGCAGGATTGCTTAAATACTGTCACTCAACTTTGTGTGCTTTCCTTTGCACTCTCCTTAACCCTTGGGGTGGGTCCTCTTGCTGCACTCCTTGCCCCAGGGATTCCTTAGCGTCCGGACTGCCAATTAAGCAATTTTTGAAGGCAATCATAAATTTAGACTGGCAGTAGTACCAGCTTTGTCTAATTAAAACAGCTACTGCGTTCCTGAAGCAGACTCCCCTTTCAGAGTAATCCTTGTGCACTAACCCACCTCTTTCCTAAGGTGTAATATATGGCTCTGATACAGCCATTGCAGTTGCATCCTTTTTCCTAAATAGAAAAAGGAGGAAGGTTGTTCCCCAGATGTCCACAGGCATCTTGGCTGCTACTCAGGACCAGAAAGTTCAGGAAGGCAGACAAGCTATGGTGTTTAAATGTTTAAGGCATTGCTAGCTTCAGCAAACTGCCTCGAAAGTAGATCGTTGACTAGTCTTCAGAACCTTCGGTGTGCCCTTCAAACAGTACAGATCATACTTCACCACAGCCATTGCTGCTTCTGGATGTGATTCATGCTCAGGACAGTTGGAATGCTACACTGTTCATAACATTAGACAGTTACTGTGAGATGAGCCTGGATTTAATTTAGTCTGGAAGGGCATGTTTCCATAACTGTAACTACCTTAGATTTTAGAAATTTCCCTAGTGTGATAACTGTAGCATTGATCCACTTGGTGTCCTTTGTATATGGTATATGATCACTTGTCTGAAGTCCTTCCCTCCATATCTTTATTTGGGGCAAGGTGGGTACAGATTTCCACCCCGTTCATTCAGTGCAAGTGTTTAAGCCTAGTTTCTAGTGTTCCTGGGTGAGTAGCGGCCCGTCTTGGCTTGCATGTGAGCTCCGGATCTGTATTCTCTGAGGAGACTGGGTGAAAAAAGGGAGAAGGCAGACTTTGGCCTTGTACCAGGTGTGATAGATGGTAGTGTCACTAAACTCCCAAAAGAACCTTTTTTTGCTTTGCTGCAACTTCTGTAAATCCCTCCTTAAACTTCACACAGAATGTTAACAGTGTTGTTTTTATACCAGAGCCACATGCACACTTCACCATTACTGGCGACAACCTGCTTCCTTCAGTTTGCAGAGCTTCATAGTTAATGAAGCTCACAATGCAGAGCTTCATAGTTAATGAAGCTCACAATGCAGAGCTTGATCATAGGAAGTTACTAGGCTGTAGGCCCTGAGGCCCTTGCAAGCCTAGCCTCGAATGTAACCCATGTTCTGACAAGTTAGCAACCTGTGCCCCTGTCCAGCAGGGATACAGGTGGAATCCCAGGGGTGTCTATTCAGTTTCCCATCTGGTTATCCAGATTACACTTGAAACTTGTTGGAGGTACTCTGTACTCTGTGGAGGGGGGGGGTCTTTGGGAAGCATCTTTCCCGCCAACAAGTCCTATTGATGTGACAGACTAGATTGCACATGCAGGTTAACTCTAGTAGAGCTTGACATGTGGGATATGCAGCTGTTACATTAAGTTTGGGGGTCTGAGATTGCTTTGTATGCTAGACAGAGGTCACTTCTGAGGAGTCTGGGATTGAGTATAGAGGGACAGTGCTTTTAGCCTGTGTAGGTATATTTCAGGCCCTGGATTCTCCTGGTGAGGAGCCTCTTCTCTCCAGCTGCTGCATGTGCTTTGAGGTGCCTACTGTAAGGGAATACAGGAATGTTGGTATCTCCTTAACCCTGGATGAGATGCCTTTCCTAATAAGGTGGGCTATGTAGAAAGCTGTAAACTGCCATTGTGGTGAAGTCAGTTTGCTATAAACCTGGGTCCCTCATGACTGTTGGAACATTGTCGTGATTTGTGAGGACCTCACTCTTCCCAAAGGGGATAATGCAATTTCTGGCGTTCAGTTTTAGACCATGTTTCTGGCACCAGTCATTTGTTGGGAGAGACCCTTTTGTAGGATGTCCACATCACTAGGAGAGTGGATGACTGCCCAGCTTGCAGTCATCTGCACACTTGGTCAGGAATGGCTCACTGGTTTTGGCCTGCATATCAGAAAAGTATATCCCAAACAGGAGGCCCCAAGACTGATCCCTGGGGTGCACTGCTCGTTAAGGGCCTACTGCTTGAGGTGGTTCCCCTGTTTTAGATTAGGTGAGTTCAGTTAGTGTGTAGTTTGCTACCTATTTGGTAACTTGGATTGATGCCTAGTGAAATTACCATACCAGAATGGGGAATAGTATTGAAGGCTTTGGCCAAGTCAAGGTAGGTGGTGTATATTCTTTCCTCATCCATGGCTTTGACTGTCTTGACCAGATTTAACATGCATGACCTTCTCTTGAAATCAGATTGTGTAGGATCTAGTGGAGGTTGCCAATGTCCTTGTTAATGATGGCCATTATCTGTTCAGTGGCCTTTCAGGTCAGGCTGGTTAGGCTGATGGGTCATCAATCTTTACTTTTTGTTAAACCCGTCCGGACATCTGCAATAAATCCTCTTCCTTGAGGAGGATTGTCCGGTCAGGTTTTCTGGATTCTATGCAGCTGTATAAATATTTTGGTGGAGGTCTGGATATTTGTGCCAGTTTGTATTGGGGGGGGGGGCTGTGAAGCTTATACCTTCCCTCAGGAAGTTTTAATAAGCTTTGGAGGGGTTAGTTTTTCTGAATAATTCCAGGCTCCAACCACAGCACCACAAGTAGATGGTTGGTGACAAAATAATTTCTTCAGATATTACTGAACCCAGTAAACTAGTTTGTGTAGAAAGTTAACCAATCCATGTTATTAAACATTGAACATCAGACCATCAAACAGCATCTTTTACATTGTATTCTTGAATCATGGCAGCCAACAAATATAGGAATTATACACCAGTAAAATTTACGGTCACAAATCTAGCAGTATGTCTAAGGGAGAAAGTACAGTGGCAAAACTATTGACTCCATGCAAGACCACACCCTTCTATGTAATTTTACTACAATCTGGTCAAAACATCATGATGGTTAGTGCTTCAGCCCCACAGAAGGTTTAGGGTTCAATGCCCACACGAAGCAATTTCTATTGGCTTAGCATCCATTAAAACTCTTAACTACATTAAACAATTTTAAGAGTAAAACAACTCTTATTTACTGGAAAGCGTCACCCAGACTCTGCTACAGTTTGCTGTGAGGGAAAGGTTATGCTTTTTATTAGTATTTTGTATTTTATTCCTTTTTTCAATTGTGTTGCGATTTTTTTTTTTTTTTGTCTAGTTGCCTGCCCCTTATGTTTGACTGTCTATCTCATTTCCACTGCTTGGCTGGTGTGAGTAAGCACAATTATTTGAAATGGCTCCTAGCTATTTAAACTTATTGGCCATCTTCCTGTATTTCATAGTACCAGAATACAAGTGTGACCACCCCCTTTCAATCTGTTGTGCTATTTTAAAAATAGTGGGACTCCACTGTTATCTACTTTCACGTTTATCTCCTGTAGTGCACACTGCATTGTTTAGGATAAACCATGTTTTCATCTCTAAACATTTATTGCAAGACCCGGTTATTGGAGAGCACACATTCTGCCTAAATAGTCTTGGGATTGGTTCTTTTTTTCTCCTGGTGAGAGGAGTGCAGTTCCATTATTTGCTGGAGACTGATCACCAGAAAGCTTAACTGCTTTATAGGTGACAGCTCAGAATCTTTGCTTGTATTCTGATCCTGGTGAGTAGAACAGTACATTGATTCCTGAATTTCTGGTTGGGGGCTGTGCTTTAACGTACCTGATTTGGTCTGGTTGTTTAGAGGCATCTACCAGAAAAAGGCTACAAGCTTGCAAACCCTTGCATCATCGGCGACAAGACTTTGGATTACCAAACAGTCTGCGGCCTGCTTCTCTTTTAGAGATTGATGCTAACATTTTGCTTCTGGTGAGAAGCAAAGGTGTATTGTCAGTGAAGCTGTGCTGAGACTAGCATTGGTAGCAGCCAGGCAGTAGCCATTCATGCGACTCCCCTCCTTCCATTAATTTATTTCAGTAAGCACTACTGGATTTCTATTTTCAGAATATCTGTTTAAATACTTAGTCCTTAAAGTTTCAGGGTCTACATATTTTCAAGTGTTTGGCAGTGCTTTGTGCAAACTGACACTTTTGAGTCCCATTTTGCCTGTTGATGGAATATATAAGGAAACCGTTCCAGTACTTGGTAATGACCATCCCTCCTGGCATGTCTAAAGGTCAGTTCCCTATGCTTTCTCCTATTAACCTGGTGAACTTGGGCATTCTGAGGCAGTGTAGCAACTTTCTCATGTACGAAGACTACCTACCAACACTCTGACTTGAGAGATGCACGAGTATATCCAAATTGGAAGCCATGCACTCAAGCCAAGACTGAGATAGCTGGTCAAGAGAAGGTTAAGACCACATGTAACATACCCCTCCAGAACCACCATCACAGCTCTCGCATAACACAAACCACATGCAGACTTTCGAGGAGGCTGTCTATAGAAATCTACCAAAACAGGAGAGACCTCAAAGGCAGAAACACAGTACCACCACAAGACACAGCTCACTGTGTGCCCCTCAACTTAAGCCCCTAAGGCAAAACAGCTTTGCTCAATACACTAATCGTAGGTGACTCTATAGTAAGGTGCACTGTCTCCCTCACTTGGTTGGATAAGAAGGGAAGTCTTGGATAAGAAGGTAAGTCAGCTGTCTTAGGTGCCAGAATCCAACACAACAAATATGTACAAATCTGACTCGCTGTCCAAGTGGGTGTGAATGACTTGACTCTCCTCCCTATATTAAATGAGGAAACGTGGAGCTCTTGATTATGTGGCTAAGACCCTAGCCCTGAGCAGCAACCTACCTTTGCCCAGAATGATGGTCTTTTGGGTTTTCCCGGTTAGGGGTCGTTACAGTGGAACTCCGGTCCGCTAATGATTGGCAGCTTTTATGGTGTTGAGTTGTCAGCCCAACCTTCAGCGAAGGCACTCCCATTCAACGCATGTGTTTTGAACGCCCACTCTGCCGCGGGAGGACATGCAGACTCCACACAGAAGGCACTCCAAGCCGAAAATCGAATGGGAGAACCTCTTGGTGTGAGGCAACTACGTTACCGTTGCACCACTGCAAAATTCTGTAGTAAAAGCAGAAAATGACTTCAATTGGCTAAGTTTCTGGTTGTAAGGGGATCCAATATCTGTGTGCTTGGGATGATTGACGGACCTTGATGCTTTGCCATGGATGGCGTACATCTCACCCCTGGGTTTCTGGATACTGGCTAAGGCTTTCCACCCCCTGTAGTGCCTTCTTAGGTGATGTTCCAACTACCAAATTACCACTAACAGCTATAAATGCAATTGAGTCATGCTGCTAAAATGCTAGAAGTCTAAATCTCAAGATGCACTTGCTCAAAGCACTCCTCAAAATGGACAACATTACTGCTGTAACAGACCTGATTTAAAGCGGCAGAAAGCACCCCTGTTACCAGGCTAACTCATTCCACAGCTTTCGGCTCCAGTTCATGGACCAAAGCTCCAAAGGTGGTGTCTCCATATTTATAAAGAACTAGTAGCCCAGCATAATTCATCTGAGCTGCTTCAGGCCCAACTATTATTGGGTAAGATGGTGATTCAGGTCATGGCCTATAGGTCCCATGTTCCTAAGCCCCCTGGAAACTATTCAGGTCCAACCCAACACATTCACTGTAGGTGACCCATGTACCCCCCCCCCCCCCCCCCATCTGGGGAAAACATTGGCCCAATGCTTCCTGGAATTGATTCCAATGCCCTGGACCAGCTCATTCTTATCCCACTAGAGGAAGCTACATCATTGACCTGGTTATTACTAACATGAGCAACTTGCTCTACCAATAGTCTGTTCCTCTCTGGTTAGATCAACCACAAACTAATCACCATGGAAATCCACATCTCACTCGCCCCCTACAAAGGTAACCACCACGAAAAACTTCTCCAAAGCTGACTTTGGGCTCCTGAAAACAAAGCTGGCTAACTTCATGGGACCCATGTCAATGGAAAATAGATGCACGACTGTCGAATTATACACCATTGCACTGTACGCACAAATGTGTGGAGCTAACCATACCAAACAGAACCAAGACCCGCTCTTAACAAAAAAAAGCCAACCTGGTGGTCCCCTGCTATTAAATTCCACAACAAAAGGAAGAAACTGTTGCAGGAAGTCCCAATACTGGAAAAAACGCCCTTGTCCTCAAAGGCAGAATTGCAGCAGACACTAAAAATCAATCACAAAGCCTTTAGTTGCATCAAGGATCTCCATGGCAGTACCCAGGTTTGCTCAGAGTTACTTCACTTGTGTCTGTACTTGTGTTGTACTGAGCCAGCAGATCTTGCCAGCATACTGGCAAACGGTTTCAGGGCTAACTGTACCCATCTCCCCTTAACCACAAAGCCTTTAGTTGTATCTAGGATCTCCCTGACAATACCCAGGTTTGCTCTGAGTTACTTTACGTGTGTGTCTTGTACTTGTGTGTGTCTTGTACTTGTGTGTGTCTTGTACTTGTGTGTGTCTTGTACTTGTGTGTGTCTTGTACTTGTGTGTGTCTTGTACTTGTGTGTGTCTTGTACTTGTGTGTGTCTTGTACTTGTGTGTGTCTTGTACTTGTGTGTGTCGTCGTACCCATCTCCCCTTAAAGGACCAATCTCAATACTGGAAGAATGCTGGGCAACCAGCATTACTGCAGCACAGGTTAAAGCTGCATTGTCCAAGGCCAAGAATACAACTTTCATGGGGTCAGAAAATATCCCTGGATGTGTTGCACAATAACTACAAAGTGAACTGGCACCACATCTGTGTGCCCTATTCAGTCACTCTCCCTACCGAATGACGCACTAGTCATTCCTCCATAAAGGGGAGTGACTACAGACCTTGGGAGTTATCGCCCCATTAGCCCGACAAGTCTGTGTAAGGCTATGGAGCACATTGTGGACCTAATTAAAAATGTAGGGAATTTCCAAACTCTAGATCCCATGCAATTTGGTTTTGTGAAGGGTAGATCATGCCTGCTGAACCTGGTTGACTGTCAGTTACCACAGCTGTGTTTGAAGACAAGGCAGTTCATACCGCCTACCTCTGTCTGGCCAAGGCCTTTAATACCATTCCCCACTCGAATTATAAACTCACCAAACTAGGCATAAACTCACACTAGGTGGGATGCAGATTGGCTCACCGAACACTCTGAAAGTAGTGTACTTAAGACTGTCACGAATGTCCCACAGGTCTTCTGTTTGGCATCTATTCAAGTTCAGGCCAACAAGGAGGGACTCTGGCTGACCAAGTTTGTAGATTGCAAGCTGGGGGCAATCAACTGCCCAAGTGATGTAGACATCCTACAGAAAGGCCTTGCTGAGACCAATGTTGAAACCATGGCCTTAAGCTTGATGCCAAAAATGCATAGTCATCCCCTTTGGGAAAAACTCTTCCCACTAATTACCACATTGATGGGAGCCCACTGGACAGTGTCTAGGGGCACAGGTTGACACCAACCTCCTTTGACCACATTGCCACTGTGGTCAGTGTTTTGCATCTAAGTGGTAATCTCTACTCTTCTCTCATTAGACCACTCTTAATGTATTTGGCATGTACCTCAAACACGCAACAGCTGGGAAGGCCACAAGTACCTCGTGAAGAACCTAGGCCTTAAACACGTCCTACACAGATTCAAAACTCCAGCTATTCTCTCAAAATTCAAAACTCCAGCTATTCTCTCGGATAGTCTACAAAGAGGCGATTTCTTGCTTGACTTACAAAGCCAGGTCTGACCCAGCTCTGTTCTATAGAAGTCCCAATCCCTCTGCACGCTCAAACCTCAACCTCATTACTGCAATCAACACAACATGCTGGAGGAACAGGTTCGTAACTCAGAGACTGCCCATGCTCTGGAATAGATTTCCCATGCATGTCAAGCAGCTCAGCTAACTGGCCGTCCAAGAGATCTTTTGAGGTGAATGGGAAATGGGGAAAGTTCACCCTGGGGATCACTCCAGTGGCTCCTCTTGATAGAGGCACTGAGAACTAGCGTCCCAATTCCTGGGCACTTCTATGGGCTAGGCTTGTAAATGCTCCATGGCCCTTGGCCTAGTACACACCTGTTAACCTGAAGTGGGAATTCTATATTTAAAAGTTGTAAATATCAAAAAATGGATTAAATCCTATTGATTGCCTTAAAGCTATTATATCTATGCAAGTAGTGCATAACAAGTGTGAAATTATGGTACATATAAACCATACTCTGTCAAATCTCTTACGACTGTTCAGTGTTTTAGTGGAAGAAGTTTCAAAACTGGCCTAAGTGATTTTCATTCAGGCTTGGATATTAATGTGCCCAGTGTCAGAATCCATCTCTATTTCTTTTCTGTCTCCTCGCATCACCTTCTCTATCTACCAATAATTCCAGCAGTAAAAACGTACAATTTGTTGGCCTTGCCACAAGCCTGTGCCATTTTGCTTCTGGCGTCCCATACATGTTCCAGTATCCTCTCCTTTAACTTGTTTTACCTACATAGGTGGTACAGCCATATACATTTGGCAAAGTAGATTAAATTGCTGCACATGGCAATTGGCATAATTCAACCTTTTATCCAGTCCTAGGGAACTGACTATGTTGACAAGCCTTACATCTTTGACCATTAAATGTGCCCTCCCATTCATATCTAGAATGACCAAAATAGACTAAATGCAAATCTGCCTATCCTTTATAGCTTTCCTAATCTGTGGGCAACTTGGTAACAAATCTTTCTAATATCAAGGTAATGTTTAAGAACTACCATATTGATCCTGTTCGACTCGTGTCGGTTAGTCTGTCATACTTCCACTGAGGTCTTGGTTTCACCCATGGAATGTATTTGGGCATCCTTTAATCTACTCATACCATCTATCATGACTTCGTATTAACATTGCAGTGACTTTCTCCTTATCCAGCCTGGTGAGGGGCATGTCTGTCTTGCAGCGGACTCCTGTGGCTAATGCTGGATTTATGGACAGGCCTTGATAAGCATTGCAGTTTCTGCCAGATTTGCTATCTGAGCAGATTAATGGATCTACAGTAAATGGGGCTGATGTACAAAATTGTTCAATTAATGATGGGGCTTATACTTGTGGAACATCCAACTATAGCCATTTGTCTCCCTCTGCAAGGGTCAGAACCCCCCCACCTGTACACCTGATTGTAGAACACAATTTTTGTTCATGATCAACCCATGTACTGTAGCTCTAAGCTGAATAAAAGTATATGATAGCAATATCAGATTGTACCACTATGCTTCCTCTGAGGGGCATATCTATATGCGTGGTGCTTTACGTAGTTAGTGCAGTCTATTCAATGCAATGTTGATACTGAATACAAAGCTCCGGTAGATGGTATGAATAGTTTGTAGTACCTGACAAACCAGGACTATTCTGCTTCACCAGCCTGGTGGACATGTCTGTCTTGCAGTGGAGTTTCCTATGACTAGTATGTTGTATTTATGGTTGAGGCTTTGTAGCTGAGACAGGTGTGTGGGTGGTGGAGTTCTGTTTTTTTTTTTTTTTTTTTTTGCGCTTCCACATGTGTGGATGTGGTTTGACAGACTTGGTGCCAGATGTACTGGCTTGAGGGGAAGGGGGCATAGACTCTAGATTCTTAATGTAATTGCATCTCATTGTTTTGCTAGGTGGTTTGCGTACATGAGGCACTTTCTACACAGTCAGGATGCCCATATCAACAAGAGGCAGGAGAAACCATAAATTCTGTCCATATCGGTCAAAATCTGAGGGAGAGGCCAGAGAAAGTGAAGGGTGGAATGAGTACTACTAGACTGTCGCACAAGTGCTGGGGAAATTTGTTTTAGCCGGAATACCTCACAATGGGTGAAAACATTGCAGCCGCAGTGCATGATGGGCAAACTTAAGTACCACAAAAATAAATGCTAGTGACCGATCTAGCCAATCCTGCTAGCCCCTGCTGTTTATAAATCGGCTTGTGCCAGACCAGGTCCATTCAGCCCTTCTACTCACTAGCAGAGAAGATAGGCCCTTGCCAACAGAAGATGTCTGCCAGAAACGCAAGTTAAAACAAAAGCTGTGAATGCAGCAAACCTCTGTCCAGACTATGCTACTTTAAGTGTTAACACAGTAAAGCTGACAGAAAAGCAGATTAACCACTTGAAATAAAACTGTTTGAAAACTGTACATTTAAACAGTAATGAAATGCAGTGAAGTGTGGTTATAGTAATGAGTCACAGGAAGTGGGAATGAAAAACACCTGCAGCAGCTGGAAATGCCACAAAGGTACCTCACAGAGGATCCTAGGCCTTAAACAAATGTCCTACATGGACACTCAAATTCCCAACTTTTCTGTTTCATAGCTGTTTAAGAGGAGATCTCTGACTTAAAAAGCCATGTCTGATTCAGCCCTGTTCCAATCCCTCCGCACCACACTCCAGGGACCTCCACCTCATTACCACATCCACAAAACATGCAGGAGGGACAAGTTCGTAACGCAGAGCACCTCACTGGCCTTTTTCAAGAGAACGCGTTTGAGTGGATGGGAAAAAGTTCACCCCAGGGATCACTCCAGTGGCTCTACTTGATAGAGCCAATGGGAACTAATGGTGTATGATGCCAGGGCACTTCTATGGGCTAGGTTTGTTAAGGCTGCAGGGCTGTTGGCCTAGTACACGCCTATGAATTGCAGTTAATCCAGAAAATTGCTTTAAAATGGTGCAATTCCAATAAACAAGCTATAAGGTACAGAAACAGAGCAAACAATAAAATTTATATTGGGTTTGTTTACCGGGATAGGCCAACTGGGTACAAGCCCATTTTCATTGAAAGCTTGGAGGAAAGTTAAAGTATACATATATACATTTATATTGGAAATGCATGATAAATTTACATAGCGTGCGTCACTAGAACAAAAATGTATACTGCAAGGCATGAAAAAAAATCGGGGCTTCACAGTGGATAATGTAGCATGGGGCCTGATAGAGAATTCAGGAGCTGTGGGGTGCAGACACTGCTGTGCTTTCCTTGACACCACTAGGATGCAGTTTTGTAACTTGCAAGAGAGAAAGCACTTTACCCCAACTGTAGGTTGATCATGTATGATCTGGCTGGTTGCCCAGGTAGATTTGTATATCCAGGATTGTATGGATGGGTGAAAGTTCTTAGGAGTACTAGGCTAGTTGCCCTAGACTATTTTAAGACTAGCCAGTTTCCCTCAAAGGATACCCCGTTTTTGACACGCTTAACCATTTTACCAGCCTTCAAACATTTACACCACCCCAGCATGGGTTCTTGTGACCTTTACAACAAAAGGTTTAGGGCCGAAGTCTTTGTAGGTGGCAGTTACTTTATAATGAAATGTAAGCTCCTGCTTTTTTAATTGCTGAGGTGGAGGGGGGCACCCTGGCAAGAAGAGTCTGGATAGAAGGTTGGATAGTCTCTACCTCTGGTTAAGTTCCATGAGTAAGGAGATCCACTAATCCTGCACTTTCGGTTACAAATTTTGTTTGTATGGCTTGTGTTGTAGTGCCCTAAACTTTTTACTGCCCTTTGTGGCCTGTAATTACCTCTGCTCTCTTTCCTGGCTTAAATGCTAGCCAAGGTTTTTCTGTTTGCATGAGTTTCCTGAATTCAAGGATTTCATAATTTGGTGCAGGAAGTAAGTCATGTGTAATGTGTGAATTTAGTGATAGATGGAGTTTCTTTTCCATTTTTGAAAGATGTAAGCTTTGGGTGTTTCTTTATAGATCTCATGAGACGTCAAGAAGAACTGCGGCGTATGGAAGAGATGCACAACCAAGAGATGCAGAAACGCAAAGAAATGCAGTTGAGGTTGGTTTACTTACTGTTTAGTTGGGCTTGCTTATTGTGGCACAACAAGCTTTGCTGTCATCAGTGCTTGCTTCTCTTGTTTGATTCCATACAGCTGACTACTATCCCAGGACTTCCCCTCCTAGGATGACTAGGCTCCCCAGAATGATTCACATTTTAGAAAACCAAGATGCCGAACAGTGTTGCTGTGGACTGTTAATCCACTTCTAGCTCTGCACAATGCAACTGTGGGTGGGACATACGGATGGGATCAACGTCAGTACTTTAAGCAACTGCTGTGTTGTGTGCAGGACTGCCCTGCCCACTTCTAGGAAGCACCACCGTTGCCTAAATCTCCACCTTGGTTCCAACTGCTAGTGTTTTTAGCCTTTCATACCCACCCTTTATCCATGTGCCTCTTTGAATATTGTCCCTGGGGCTTTATTCTCCTACATTTAGCCTTTTTTTGTGGTCTTTTTGTAGTCTAAGGTTAGCTTGTTGCTCCAATTTCTGGCTTTGTTTATTGCCCAGCTGAGCTCTGACTTGTTAGATGGATTTGGTTGTATTATATGTTGCACATGTTTCACTGTTGCAGTCCTATTAGGGTAATCTGCCTGCAGGTTGCCCTCGGTCTGCCTGAATTCCAAAGTCTTGGGTCTTGCTTCGGTTGCTGTCTCCTCTTCCATGACGTCAGGGGTATACAACATGCAGCCGATGCTTCTTACTGTGCGGTGCCTGAAGCAGAAACATTTGGCAAGTGCCGGTCTGCCAACTACTGAAATGTTCGAGTGAGTTTCGGAACCAAAGTCTTCACTAAAGCTAAGTGTACCCCATTAGGGAAACTTTTTCTTGCTCCATACAGATGTCAGAAAGTTAATTGCATTACTTGTGGGAAGCAAATACCTCAAGGATTTCAATTTATACTGTATTCCTTGCCTAGGCCCTGATCACAATGTGCCTGGCTGGCTGTTTTGTGCTAGAACGCACTATTAGGCATCTATAATTTTTGCCTCAAAGTATTTTGGAAACTGATTTAACTGCCCAGAAATGTCATCGTGATGGCAAATCTACCAGAGAACATAAAAATGCAAAGAAAAGGACAGAGGCAGTAGAGATCCAAAACTGACTAAGCTTCTCCTAAGCCAGTCCTTGGTGAGGCACTCACAGCCCCAGATACCCGCTAACTTTGAGTCGCAGACCTCTACCGACACCCATGTGGAGTCCTGCATGTCGCAAGATACTCTGGGTATTGGACCAGATGTATCTTCCTCTGATGGGTCCGGAGCCACTGAGCAGGCACCAGCTTCTGAGGGTGTTTTCAGACCTCAACATTTGTATATCAAACCTTCAGCTGCAAAACCAAAGACAAAAGCAACTTCTAAAACTAAAAAAACGCATGAGCCACGTGCACAAGCCTCTATGCCTAAAAACAGATTATTAAAATGGCTGAAGACCTTAATACTTTGATCAGGGGTACCAATCCCCCTCCAGATCCTAGGCAAGACACTGATTATGAATCTTTAGATCAGGTTTCTGTTTCTTCTGATCAGCAATTATCTATACCTCCCTATGAGGAATCTGATGCAGACGATTCTATATAGTCTGCTTCTCCTGAGGATTATTCATTTGGGGAAACCTTGCATGCTTTGAGGGAGCATTTTCAGTGGGAGAGTCAAAGACTTCTCAGAGTAGAGAGGCTCAAGGTTTTCCTTCTCCCTCAGCACAGGCCTTTAGCCATTCCCCCGGTTTTATACATTGTGGATGATTTCAGTCTAGCTTGACCCCTGACTCCTTACCTCCCAGTAAGCCTGACAGATATTACAGGGTCCCTGACTTCTAAATTTTTATTTAGAAACCCTGCTGCTGATCCTGAAACTATTTCACCGGTTCCAAAGGAAGTTAAGGCCTCAACAGCAAAAAATCCTACCCCCTCTGACAGATTCAAGGGCACTGGAGAGATGGGGTTATACATCTGCAACCTTGGCAATCAGAGCCTTAAACTGTCAATTTCATATGCTTAAGTATCAACATGTTATGGGATTGCTGAAACAATTTCTGAATGTGCAGAAAATAAAGAATTGCAGAAATTATTGCATGCAGCTTAACAGGTTGGAACGCATACTTTGCAATGTGGAAGGCCTCCTGCAGGGCCGCAGTTACTGGATCTGTGATTAAGAGGCATGCCTGGCTAAAGGAACAATTTGCCTGATCATGTAAAAGCTAAATTGCTAGATGCACCTTTACAGCATGAGACTGGTATTAAGGCAGAAGAGGTTTTAAAGAAAATGGAAGACAAAGCTTTTTATGTAAACTGTTACTTCTTATGAGTGCAGCTACCAAGTTTCAGTAGACGCTGGCCTACAAAGAATTGGTCCTTTCCTGTGTCAGAGCTCAAAGGGGCAAATCTAGGTGCCCTAAGGGTTCCAAATACCAGGCGCAAGATTCATACAGGTCAAAGCAATGGGGGTGCTTCTATCTCCAAATCTGGAGGAGATGAAGTGCAATCCTACAGAATAACAGTCCAATGACTTCCCTCTGCCTGCACCAAGCACTTACCTTTTGGCATCACCCTTGGGGGGGGGGGGGGATTGGCACATTTTGCTCAATTGGCAGTTAACCCAGGACAAGTGGGTACTAAACATAGTATCACAGGGATACAGATTCCATTTCCGCACTCTGCCAATGGCAAATGGTTGGCCAGATCTGCCCAAAAATCAGTGGGCAGAGGCACAAACAGGTTACGGCCCTCATGGATATGGGGGCCATTCAGCCAGTACCAGAACAGGAAGGGCAAGGCCTGACTGCCAATACTGGATTTATCAATTTTGAACTCACACCTGGACATTCCAAAAGTCAAAATGCTGACTATGCAGCAGCTTCTGCCCATGTTGGGCAAGAATGCTTGCCTGGTGACATTAAGACCTAAGGCATACCTGCAACCTGCATGTCCCAGTAAGATCGTGCAGTAGCTACCTCAGATTCAAGGCTGGCTTAATGGATTACCAATTCTCTGCACTGCCCTTTGGTTTATCTACTGCGCCCAGGGTCTTTACAAAGTGCCTGGCACCAGTAATTGCATTTTGCAGGCAAAGTATACAAATACACCCTTACTTGGACGACTGTCTCAAGCAGAGAGCAAGGACTTTCTTCTTCAACACCTGGCATTTGTGAAAGTGTTCTAACATGCCTAGAGTACACAAATAAAATTACAACTGTTACTCTCAAAAGATAACATTCCTGGGTGCAAGCTTGAATACAACTGCCCAGATGGCTTACCTCACTCCAGACAAGCAAAGGCAACATGACTATGTAAATCTTATGACAACAAAAACCTAGTTTTTTGCAAGACACATTCTGCAGGTTTTCGGCTTCATTGCATCCTGAGTCCATATGCAAGACTGCATATGAGGAAACTTCAGTGGTACCTAAACAGTTTATGGAGTTATCATTCTCAGTCTGGAAACAGATTCCCCTCAATCCCTGCCTACAACAGGAATTTCTATGGTAGGCAAAGGCATGTCACCTAAACAGGGCTGGCCTTCACTCTACCCCCTGCCAGCCAAACCTTAACAGACGTCTGATTTATGCCTGGGGAGCCCACATGGCAGGAAGATGTATTCAGGGCATGTGGACCCCAAAGCAAATGCATCTACATATCAGAGATGCTAGGCGTTTAAAATGCCCCAACAGCCTTCAAGGTCTTCATCCAGGACAACTACTGAGACTGACAACACCACAGTCATGGTATATAAATAAGCAAGGGGGCCCACTCATACCCCCTTAGCACATTAGCCATGGCACTGTGGGGCGCACAGTTTTGACCGACCAAATACATCTTCAAGCTCAATTCCTGCCAGGAAAGCAAAATACTCTGGCAGACTAAGCAGAAACCTTATGGACCCTCACCCCCACAACTCTTCAGCATGACTACAGAGAAATGGGGGAGCCCAGACATAGATCTTTTTGCCTCTTCTCAAAGTTATCAATTGAAAAGATTCTGCATAAGGGCTTATCACAGTCGAGCATGAAAAGTGGACGCCCTATCCTTCAGTTGGAAAAACCTATCCGTTTATGCCTTTCCTTCTCTGCCTTTTAAGGTCCTCCTAAAAGTCAGACGAGAAACCAAAGATACTAATTGCCCCGGTCTGGCCCTGCCAATATTGGTACTCAGCCCCTAAGGAACTTGTCTCAATACCCACCTTGCCTCAGACCTCAACTGCTGTCCCAGCAAAACAATCCGATCCTGCACAATCAACCCCAGACACTGAACCTGGCGGCACAGCTGATCATGTAGTTATACAAAACAACTCCTCTCAGTAAAGCTGTGATGGATGTCATTTTGGAAGACAGAATGCCCAGTACTAGAAAATCTTATGCTGGAAAAATGGAAGATTCTGTGCTTGGAATCTAGCACAAGGAACTGATGCAGCAGAACCAAATATTCTTCGGCTATTACAATACTTAACAGATGCTTGACAAAGGCCTATCTCATCAATTAAAATCCATGCCTCTGCCATTTCGGCTCATTACAATAGTCACCAATCTTTTCTCATCCTTTACTAAAGCAGTATCTTAAAGGAGCCAAAAATTTAAGGCCTCCTAGAAGATCACAATTACCTGCATGGTTCCTCAACTGTGTATTGGAAAAGTTCGCCCTGCCTCCATTTGAACCAGCTGCTACCGCTTATAAGTTCTTATGGAAAACAGCTCTGCTACTAGCAATGACTTCAGCAAGAAGTTTCAGAGCTACAGGCCCTCATGGCTGTAGAGCTTTTTACCATATTTTACCCAGACAGGGTGTGTCTAGGACAAATCCTACATTTATGCCCAAGGTGGTTTTCAGTGTGGCTCTTAACCAAACAATTCATCTGCCAACCTTTTACCCAAATCTGCAGAACAAGGGGGAGATAATTCTGCATTCCTTGGACGTACAGACAGCCAAGATCCTGCTTGAGCAGGACTAAAGTTCTAAAACTGAGCAATTACTAGTGACATGCTGCAGGATCAGAAGGAAGAACTTAGTACAATTGTGTACACTTAACATAAACGTAGATAGTGTATTCACTGTTGCAGTCCAGGTTACCTGCCCACCATCCCCCAGTCATTCTGGAGTTTTTCCTTTATCTTCACAACCTGTGGTGTATTTGCTTTTAGATGAAGGTAAAGTTTATATTTATGCATGCATGTGTTTTTTATATATATATTCTGGCTACCTTTTTGGGGGAACTTGGCATCTGGGGCAAGAAACTAAAAATGGCATCTGCTGCATGTTTTATACCCCTGACGACCTGACGTCATGGAAGAGGAGACTGCAACTGACGCAGGACCCAAGACTTGGAATTCAGGCCGACTGGGGCAACCTGCCAGCAGATTACCCTAATGTGATGACTGCAACAGTGAATACATTCTAACATCTACATTTATGGTAGGTGTACACAACTGTACTATTCTGCTGTTCACTCTTGTGCTTTCTGGATATCTAGCCTTGCATGCCCCGATGTTTTACTTCAGATTTGAGTCCGTGCAGGTGCTTCACACCTGCGCTCAACTTTATTGTTGCATTCTATAATATATTTTTGGATGGGTGAAAGTCTTTGTGCTCGATATTGTAATTTGGGAAAAAGCTTTGAGTATACCTCTTACAAACTTACTACATTTCAGGCTTTCTTGGGCTTTACAACAGTTTAGTAGCTCCTTGGCTTTTCAAGCAGTGCTTTTTTGGTGGATCAGTAGGATGGTTCCTTGCTGCAGATGGTAACCACTTCACATTCTTCAGACTAATTTTCCCTGCTTTTAGTCCTTTCAGGCAGCATTGGGGGTTGGGAGTCTTCTGGAACCTAGGGTACTGCCATCTGGAAGCGTGGAACAGTCGTGCCTTTCTCAAAGGAAGTGGGGAATGCTACTCTGTCCTATACTAAGATGCCTGTCACTCGGCATGTTGATCCTGACATGTCACGTTGCTACTGAGTGATGTTACGTTGCTACTGAGTGTTCAAATAAAAGCAGCAAGTTAAATATTCCTCCCTCACCCTAGGAAAAGTCTTAGACTTGTTTCGGGCTCTTGACTCTAGTAGTAAGGAGTTCATAGTGAGAACATGGAATGGAATTTGAGGGTACAATTTAATTGCTCAGAAAACCGTAACCTTTTGAATTTTATTTTTCAGAAACTTCCATTTTCAGTGGAAACTAAATACCATTTTTGTTGGGGGGAGGGGTTCCTCTACTGCTGCTGTTATACTGGCTTTGGGGGATTGCTGGCTGCAGCCCCTCCCCCGACAGGCATATTACAAATACACGCTTCAGTTTGCAGACATGCAAGTATAGCCAATAACCAGAATCAATTCCTGTACCATGTATTTGGCAGGTAAAGAACTTCATCTTATGCCAGCCCCTCCCCCTATGTTACTCCAGATGGGTCTTGAAACTGCAGTTGCTGGCCTAGGGGCCAGTGCCTTGTGCATAAAGTCACTGCAGCCTGAAAGTAGTTCCTCAGACTTAATTCAGATCTGTTCCTGCATTGAGGTTTGTCATCCTTTCGCAGTTACTGATTTTGGTAACTGCTAATCAGTTTAAGGATGGGGAGGGATTTTGCTTTGGGAAGGTTCTACTGTGTTTAGTTGAGCTTGTGTGTTTTTGCTTTCTTATGCAGTTGCCATCCACTAATCTCTGCTGGTATTTGATGTAAAGGTGTTGTTCCTGCTCTTCCCCAGGTCACTACTGCTGAATGATGGGCTTCACCGGAGCACTTTTCCTGGCACGACACTTAATCTGTGTGAAAGAATGAATTGAAGGTTGATGGCCTTTGACTTGCACAGATTAGTATTACTGCCAAATGCAAGTAAGTCAGTTAACCAAATATCCTTTGGTTCCCTAGATTTGTGCCCAGTTTTCTGCATGTATGGGGTAGCACCCAAAGTAACTTTCTGCCCTTAACACACTCCAATTCTTCCACTTTCATCCTGTTACTTTTAGCTTTTGCAAGTTCCAGCATCTGAGCTATGAGAAAGTTACAGCTACTTTGACACCACTTTGGGGGTAAAAATCTGTTGGAACCCAAAGACTGGTAATAGGTGGCTTAGTCAATGTTCATAACATGTTCATTGCCAGATGCTCTCCATGTTTCACTGTTGCAGTCATTACATTTGGGTAATCTGCTGGCAGGTTTCCCTCAGTCGGCCTGAATTCCAAAGTCTTGGGTCATGCATCAGTTGCTGTCCCCTCTTCCATGACGTCAGGTCGTTGGGGGGTGGGGGGTATAAAACATGCAGCAAACACCATTTTCTTAGTCTTTCTTGCCGTGCAGTGCCTGAAGCAGAAGCATTTGGCAAGTGCTGGTCGGCCGACTATTGAAGTATTCGAGTTTTAGTTTCAGAACCGAAGTCTTCACTAAAGCCAAATATCCAGTTGGGGAAACTTTTTTTTTCTTGCTCCATACAGATGTCAGAAAGTTGTGGGAAGCAAATACCTCAAGGATTTCCATTTATACTGTATTCCTTGCCTAGGCCCTGATCACAACATGCCTGGCTGTCGGTTTTGTGCTAGATTTAACCAACGCTATATTTTTGCCTCATAGTATTTTGGAAACTGATACTACCCAGAAATGTCGTCCGATAGCAATCGGACTACCGGAGTACATAAACTAAAAGGACAGAGGCAGTCGAGATCCAAAACTGACTAAGCTCCTCCTAAGCCAGTCGCCAGTTTGCTGGTACTCCATGAGGTGCTTTTGCAGCCCCTGATACCCGCTACCTTCAAGTCACAGGCCTCTACTGACACCCATGTGGAGTCTGGCATGCCGCAAGATATTCAAGGTATTGGACTGACGGATGTATCTCCCTTGTATGGGTCCAGAACTGCTGAGCAGGCACCGGCTTCTGAGTGTATTCAGACCTCGACATTTCTATATAAACAGCTGCAAAACCTGAGACAAAAGCAACTTCTAAAACTTAAAAACGACGCATGAGCCACATGCACAACCTCTGTGCCTAAACAGATTATCAAAATGGCTGAAGACCTTATTACCTTGATCAGGGATACCCATCCCTCTCCAGATAAGAGGGCTAGGCAAGACACTGATTATGAATCTTCAGATCAGGCTTCGATTTCTTCTGATACCTCTTGATCAGGAATTATCTATACCTCCCTGAGGATTCTGATGTAGAGGAGTCTATACTATCTGCTTCTCCTGAGGATTATTCATTTGGGGAATCCTTGCATACTTTGAGGGAGCATTTTCACTGGGCGAGTAAAGACTTGTTAATCCAAAAAAGAGGTTCTGGGATTTCCTTCTCCCTCTGCACAGGCCTTTGGCCGTTCCCTCTGTTTTAGATTGTGGATGTGTTTTCAGAGTCCAGCTTGACCCCTGACCTCCGGCTCCCAGTTAGCCTGACTGGTATTACAGGGTCCCTGAATCGCACATTTTTATTTGGAAACCCTGCTGCTGATCCTGAAACTATTTCACAGGGTTCTAAGGTGTTGGAAGACCTCAACAGCAAAAAAATCCTACCCCCTCTGACAGTTTCAAGGGCACTGGACAGATGGGGGGGGGGGAGGGTTTATACATCTGCAACTTTGGCAATCAGAGCTTTAAACTGTCTTTCATATGCTTAAGTATCAACAACTTGTTATGAGATTGCTGAAACAGAAAATGTTTTCTTAAAGCTAAATAGCTAATGCACCTTTACAGCATGATACTCTGGTATTAAGGCAGAAGAGGTTTTAAAGAAAATGGGAAGACAAAGCTAAGTCTATGCAAACTGTTAGACTTCTTACAAGTGCAGCCACCAAGATTCAGACACTGGCCTACAAAAAATTGGTCCTTTCCTGTGTCCGTGCTCAAAGGGGCAAAGCCAGACGCCCAAAGGGTTGCAGATGTCTGGCACAAGATTCATACAGGTTAAAGCAATGGGGCACATTTACCTCCAAATCGGGAGGAGATAAAGTGCAGACCTACCGCAAACAGTCCCAATGACCTCTGCCTACACCAAGTACTTATCTTTTGGCAGCACCCTGGGGGGGGGGGGGATTAGCACTTTTTGCTCAAAATTGGCAGTTAATAACCCAAGACAAATGGGTACTAAATATAGTATCACAGGGATAGTTTCCTTTTCCACACTATGCCAATGGCAAACGGTTGGCCAGATCTGCCCAAAAATCAATGGGCAGAGGCACAAACGGGTTAGTTTCCTTGTGGATATCAATTTTGAGCACATACCTGGACATTCCAAAATTCAAAATGCTGACTTTGCAACAGCTTCTGCCCATGCTGGGCAAGAATGCTTGGCTGGTGACAGACCTAAGAGGCGTACCTGCATGTCCCAATAAGACAGTTGTGCAGTAGATGCCTCAGATTCAAGGCTGGCTTAATGCATTGCCAATTCTCTGCACTGTCCTTTGGCTTACCTACTGCACCCAGTGTCTTCACAAAGTGCCTGGCACCAGTAATTGCATTTTGCATACAAAAAATATACAAATATACCCTTAGTTTGACTGTCATTCAAGCAGAGAGCAGGGACATTCTTCACCTAGCATTTGTGAAAAGGCTTCTAGCATGCCTAGGGTACACAAACTAAATCAATCACAACTGGTACCCTCTCAAAACCTGCACATTCCTGGGTGCAAGCTTGAATAGAACTGCCCAGATGGCTTACCTCACACCAGATAAGCAAAGGCAACTGACTACTTCAAACTGATGGCAACAAAAACCCAGTTGTGAAAAATTCTGCAGGCTTTGGGCTTCATGGCATCCTGCATCCTATTGGTTCCATATAAAGACTGCATATGAGGAAACTTCAATGGTACCTAAAGTTTATGGAGTAAACATGCTCTGTCTGGAAACTGATTCCTCATACCCTGCCTACAACAGGAATTTCAATGGTGGGCAAAGGCATGTCAGCAAAATATGGAATGGGCCTTCACTCTACTCCTGCCAGCCAAACCTAACAGATGCATCAGATTATGCCTATGGGGCCCACATTGCAGTAATATGCATTCAGGTTATATGGACCCCAAAACAAATGCATCTACATATCAACCAGAAAGATGCTAGCTGTTCAAAATGCCCTGACAGCCTTCAAGGACTTCCTTCATCCAGGACAACTACTGATATTGACAACACCAGTCATGTGGTATATAAATAAGCAAGATTAACCATGGCACTGTGGGACAGCTTTGACCTACCAAATAAATTTTCAAGCAAAATACTCTGGCAGACAATTTAAGTAGAAACCTTGTGGACCCTCACTAGATCCACAAGTCTTCAGCATGATAACAGAAATGGGGGAGCCCACACATAGATCTGTTTGCCTCTCCCTCAGTTGAAAAGATTCTGCAAGACTTATCACAGACAAGCATGGAAAGTGGACGCCCTATTCAGTTGGAAAAACCTGTCTTGTTTACACCTTTCCTCCTCTGCATCCCAGGGTCCTACTAAGTCGGACAAGAAACCAAAGATACTAATTGCCCCAGACTGGTCCTGCCAATACTGGTACCCAGTCCTAAGGAACTTGTCTCAATACCCAGCTTGAACCTTACCTCAGACCTCAACTACTGTCCCAGCAAAACTATCAGATCCTGCACACACCACTCCAGACACTGAACCTGGCAGCATGGCTGATCATGTAGCTATAAAAACTCCTCTCAGTAAAGCTGTGATGGATGTCATTTTGGAAGCCAGAAGGCCTAATACTATAGAAAATATTATGCTGATAAATGGAATAGTTTCTGTGCTTGGAATTGAGCACAAGGAACTGATACAGCAGAACCAAATTCCTCGCATATTACAATACTTAAATGAGATGCTTGACAGGCCAATCCATGCCTGTGCCATTTTGGCTCATTACAATAGAGCCACCAATCTTATCACCCTTTACTAAAGCAGCATCTTGGAGCCAAAAATTGAAGTCCTCCTAGAACACCATTACCTGCATGGGAACTCCATTATGTATTGGAAAAGCTCACCCTGCCACCATTTGAACCAGCTGTTACTGCTGATGGTTCTTATCATGGAAAACAGCTCTGCTACTAGCAATTGCTTCAAGAAGAGAGTTTCAGAGCTCCAGGCCCTCATGGCTGTAGAGCGGTCATATTTTGCCCAGACAGGGTGTTTAAGGACAAATCCTAAATTATGCCCAAGGTGGTTTCCAGTGTGGCTCTTAAACGATTCATCTGCCAACCTTTTATCCAAATCCGCAGAACAAGGGGGGAGAGTTTTGCATTCCATGGAAGTGCAGGCAACTAAGATTGTACTTGAGCAGGTCTAAAGCTCTTAAAAACTGAGCAATTACTGGTGACATGCTGCAGGATCAGAAGGCAAGGTTATTTCAAAGCATCCAATTTCAGTGGATAAGCCACTGCATCAGTTTCTGCTACTTACACCATGGTAAACCTGTGCCCAAGGGCGTTGGGTCTCATTCCACCAGAGCTGCAGCTACTTCAGCAGCCTTTCTCAGAGGAGTACCAACCAAAGACATTCTAGAGGCTGCTACTTATTATAATTTTCTTCTCAAGTCCAGGGCAGGCTTTGCCACTGCAGTTCTGCAGGGCCTTATAGCCGCACCTAATGCTGTTTAGCTCCAGCGTCCCAGCCATAGCTTTGGGATTCTACCCAAATGTAATGACTGCAACAATGAATACACTCCAACATCTACATTTATGGTAATTGTACACAACTGTACTTTTTCCAGCTTTGTATACGACAGCTCAAATTCCAGTTTGTTGTCTTTCCAAACGCATTACTGTGATTGAACCAGCCTAAAACTTTGTACCGAAGTGCCTTTCTCTGGGTACCATCTTTATCTGGGTTTTGATGGCTGCAGTAGGCTTCCATTGGCCTGCAAAGTTGGTCCCCAGTTTAACTATGCACTTCTCTTAATGTTAGCATGACCTGCCTTTACATGTTAGGTGGTACAAAACTTGAGCACTTCCCTATTCAGACAAAACAAGACCTATAGTTTGTCTAGGTCAGTTTGGACGTGAAGTCTAAACTTAACTCTAAATGTGGACCCTTTCTAGAGCTGCCATGTTTTAACTACTTTTGGTACATCTCCCAGGTTTTTTCATTTGCACCATCCCAGTGTATGGCTTGATCCTGTTACTTTTGGTCCTTAAGTGTGAGAACACTTCACTGGTCATTAGGTGACTTGCAGTGGCCATTATAATATGGTATGCATCTTGCCAAGATGTCCAGTCTGCAAAGGTAGTGGTCTTTGCTTTGCATGCTGTATGTACATCCTTGCCACGAGAGGGCATGCTAGTGTACAACGAATTTTGCTGTTTGCATTTTAAACTCCTATTAGTATTTATTGCAATATGGCCTACTTCAGTTTGTCAGCCTTTTCCTTTAGAGGCTAAATGTCTTGCCAGGTAAGGGCATCTGTGCCAAATTCCATGCAAAGACTCTTGATCTTTGGAAGCAAACATGACTGTTCAGCTTGCCATTTTTACACACCAAATACCATGCAAAGCACATTACTCTAGCACATCTTGAGCAGGCGACTGGTCCACCAGGTGTTTTCTAGTAAGAAAGTTACCTCTGCAGGCGGATGAAAAAACTGTACAGCCATCCCTCCCATGTGATGTAGTTGACAATTCTGCTGAGGCTCCATTTGCCAGTTATACAGGTATGTGTTAGAAGTGCTCCAGATAAATTTCTGCTTGGCTTTTGCATGTTTTAGTCTCTTCCCATACCTTTACTGGTTTAATCTGTTATGGGTAAGGGCTGTAGGAAATATGCCTGCTGTGGGCATAATTACCTCTAGTATGCTGGGGCAGTCTTCTGTAGGGACTTTGGATCTCCAAGAGAAACGAATGTGTGAAGACCAGTCTTAACCAGTAACTGGAAGGTGATCAAAGCATTCTGGTTAAAATAACACTTTAGGATTTCAGCTAGTGACAACAGTCAGATTAGGTGCCTTTAATGGATGCCAGGCACAGAATCTGAGGTGGTTCAGTGTAAGCCATCCTTCCCTGTTTACCAGGTGGGTGACTGCTGTATAGATCTCATTTACTTTCCTCCAGTGTACCTTCTGATTTGTTCAATTCTTGCCACATCCCCAGGTGTTCACCGAAGGCATGGTAGTTATTGCAGCACATCTGTAATAGTCTCATTACCATATTTAGGTGAGTGTTCACTTGTCTCCTTGGCAGCCTCTTCACTGTTTGAGGGTTCTGCAGTGGACTCAAATGTGCAATGGTTTCAGACTGTGAACACTCCCTTTTACTTGCAGGCTGCATTTAATGTGGTGGTTGGAGTCCACTGTTAACCTTCCACCTTTGATGGTGGCAAGCCTCTAAGGGAGGGGGCTGGGATATTTTCAAGAGTGGTCCAGGGTACACAGGTGGTCCATGAGTTTTCACCTGTATCTAGGAGAGGAGGGTGGCTTTTGTGCTGCAGGCTTTCAAGACTCCTCTACATGGGTGTAATTTTGACTTTAGTCTTGCCTCATTTGGGGGACCAGATCTTGTCCCGGTGTGTGGTAATGGACTTCTAGTTAAAACTTGTATTCTGTGATGGATTACAGATTCTGATGCCCCAACATTGGTTTCAATCCATCAGTAGTACTGTTTGGGGGCCAGCCTTGCTGTGATTGTTTGCATCCGTTGACCAACTAATCTAGCCATAGGGCGGTTACTGTGGCCACCTGGGTTTCTCTGCCTTTCCACCTCTTTCCCTAACGTTCCTTCCGAAAGCTGCTTTGCGATGCTTCATTAGTCTTAATATCCCATGTTTGACCAAGGCAAACTTGCTTCTGGCCATGTCGCCAGAAAGCGTGACTTTTGGATCCCTGATTAGATCTAGTTTCCACCCATTTGACCCTTGCCTCATCTTTCTCAAATTAACAGCATAGCTTTTCAGATTATGGACCGAGATAGTGGTCCAAATTTTCAGCTGTGTAGACTGCACACGTTCTAAAGTGTGGGGGTGGGGTTGTGTTTCTATATGGGAGTTTTCTCGTCCCTTTTTAGTTTCTCCTGCTTGACTCCAGTTATTACTATCAAAATAGTAAATTGCTATTTCTAGCTTTCTTCAAATATCGTCTTGCTTTAGCAATGCATAAAGCATTTTTAACTTTTTCTCCTGTATGTCTGTCAGGCTTGGGCAAAATTTTCCGACCAGAGTGCAGAGTATTTTTTAAGCTTTGTCTACCAGTCTAATGCAAACACAAAACTTTGCAGCATTTGTTGGAATCTGCCCCTGGCATTGAGTGGACAGATTGGGTAAATGTAAAGTTATGCACTTAACAGATTTCTGTCCTTCCACAACCTGCACTCAAACTTGTTAATGTAGATCTTTCCTGAAAGCTTGTATATACATTATCAAATTTAGTGGCAAATCCCATGTTCAGGCTTTGGGCAGAAAGATGGGTGCATTGTGGGAATAGAGCAGGAGCTTAAACATTTGCAGGGAATTTTGCTGAATTCAGATGCATTTTGTGCTAAATATACCAACATTCGTGGTAAGAATCTGTTCAGTTAATACACATGTCCCTCTTGTACCTGGCATGCCTTGTGCTGAGGGGGGTGGATGTATGGTATATGAGGAAAGGAGGCTGAGGGTTTATAGACTTGTTGTGCCAAGACACCACACATCTATTGTTATGGCTACTGCAGCATGATCTCTTCGTGCTGATACTTTGTCTTGCTTTCCCACTTTATCTCTTGTATTGCTCATGCCTGCTTGACTGGTGTTTGGTCTTGCAAAGTAATACTTTTGCTGTTTGCCATGTCTGAGCTGGAGGAAGCTCCTGAATATTTTGCCTTTTTGTACTCTGTGACCTTGCTGCCTCAGTCCTCCTGCTGGTGCCTTTGTCAACAGTGCACAGTTTCAAGGTTTTGGCTGCTATGTATACCATTGTCTGCATCTTGGGTGCCTTTCTGGCTTTATACTAAAATGTACCACTTGGCGATCCCCTCCTGCATGTTCAGAGGTCCTCTTGCTTAATATTTCTTAGCCACACAGTTGGGGTCTTGCACAATTTTTTATTGGAAAATATCAGAGCTCTTGTACTTTGCCTTGTGCCTTGCTAGGTTCTGTGCTGAACGTGCCATTAAGACTCACTAATTTTACCTAGCTTTAGAAAACTAAAAATTGTAATTTTCTTAGTGAAACCCAGCAGGTGCTACAGTATTTCCCCAACACACACCCACCACAACACAGATATTAAATGCCCCCCAGCAACCTTTCATAGGTTCATACTAGGCTATCTGCCCAAGGGCATTTATAAGCCTAGCCCATAGTTATGTGGCTTTTGCCACCCCTTTAGTTTGAATAAAAACTATGCCTATCATTTTTCTGTGCCTCTGTCAAGCAGTGACACTGAAGTAATCCCTGGGGTATATCTGCGATCTCCCATCCATTGGTCAAGATTCCTCTTGAACAAGGCCAGCGAGGTGCTCTGCCTCACATGTACCGGGATTTTGTTCCACAGCATAGGGAGTCTCTGGGTGATGAATCTGTCCCTCCAGCACGTTCTATTTATAACCGTGTCAAGGTTTAAGTCTCCCGCCCTTGTGGTTCTGAGGGATCTAGATTTTTTGAGGTGAAGCATATTCATCAAATCTGGGTTTGACATGGCCTTATATGTCAGGCACAGGTCACCTCTGAGCAAGCGGTATGAGACTGAATAGAGCTGGAGTTCTTTCAGTCGGGCAGCATAAGACATATTTTTGAGACCCTTTATCCTTTTGGTGAGGAACTTTTGGGGCCTTTCAAGCTGCAGCAGGTGTCTGGTCAGATACATTCCGAACGGGGCATTGTACTCAATCATAGGTCTAATGAGTGATGAGTACAGAGGGACGATGACCTCCCTTGATCTAGATGTGAATCCCTTCATGATCAGGTGGGCGATATAGAAGGTTTTCCTAACTACTTTAGCAACATAGTGTCAAACGAAAGGCTACTGTCAACTTGGGTCCCCAGATCCCTGATGACTTTCTGTGCTCAGTGGATTGCCACCTATATGGTAGCTAGGGGTAACCTTGTTTTTCCCAAAGGGTATGACTATGCATTTTTTGGCATTTAACTTCAGGCCATGGCTCTGGCACCAGTTATCCATTTCTGTGAGGCCCTTCTGGAGGATATCTGTGTCAGATGTGTTTTCGACTATGGCGCCCAGTTTGCAGTCATCTGCAAACTTTGTCAGCCATAACCCTCCTGTGTTTGCTTGTACTTCAGAAAAGTAGATGCCGAACAAGAGTGGACCCAGGACTGAGCCCTGTGGGACACCACTTGTGACGGGCTTTGAGTCTGACATGGCTCCAGCAACTCTGACCCTGTGGGTTCTGTCACTTAGCCAGTTTGCAACCCATCTTGTGATGTATGGGTTTACATTCAAGCTGATGAGTTTTTCGATGATACCCGAGTGGGGTATTGTGTCAAAGGCCTTTGCCAGGTCGACTAAACAAAGCCTATCATCTTACAACACAAGGCACCCAAAGTCTTGGATGCTAAAAGCTTGTAAGGCATGATTAAACTATTTGTTAGATGAGACCTCTTACCTGGGTGAGCAAGGCAATGGTGACATTTGCCTGCTGGCTGCTAGTGTCTGTTCATGCATGCACTCAAGCCCTTGCAAAACAAGTGCTGTGACTCTTGGTGCATGTAGGTGTTAATGACTTCAGTCTTGCCTTAGGGCATGCTGATGAATCCTGCCCAACAGGCACGAGTCTGATATTCAGTAGTAGTCATTTTCTTAGTATGTTGGAGCAAAAATAACTTGCCAGTTGGCATGGATTTTACCATTCTAAAGAGGAAGTGTTAAATATTTGCCTAGGAGGACATGATTGCAACATGCTGTTGCCAGTGGTAGTCAGTGCCTGCTGTCCCCTCAAGGTTTTCAAGTACTGGTTAAGGTGGTTTCCACTCTGTAGTGCATTCATTTTAGCATTGCAAATCTGTGTATGAGCAAAGATAAAGTGCTACTGATGCTAGGGACAACTCCACTCCCTACAAACACTCCTCACCTTGGAAGGTATAGACATCTGTAGTGACCAGCACATGAGTTTAAGTTGGAGAGTACTCCCATTACAGCACTTGTATCTCTGCATGCATCGAAGTAATTTTTGCTGGGTGACTACTGCCCAACTGTAGACTGGGAATTTAACACAATCACTAGTGTAAAAGCATGGATTCCTTGTGACTTTGTTTGGTACGTACAAAATGCTGTGGAACAACTGAGGAAACCTCCTTTTTCTAATCTTACTAATGTGGGAGTGTAATGCTGCATCCCTTGTATTCACTTGTTGGGTCAAGTCATAAGTTTTCTTTGGCTAGGTTTCTCCTTTTATTAGAACAGCAACTCACAGCGAATTTCTGCTGGAAGTTTAAAACTATCAGAGCAAAGCTCAATAGCTATGCAAGCAAAGGAAACCCATAAAGCCTTTAGCTATATTTCCATCCACAGGCTCTGTGCATTGATGTGCTAAGCGGATTGTGAAAATCTTCCACTAAAGTTGAAGATGTAGTTCACTTACTAGCTGAATTCTACTTTAGCTCTCCCCCTTTACACTCCAGAAACTGATACTGCTAGACATTCATGCGGGTCCAAGGCTTGCGGGTGCTGTTAAAGGCTAGGAATATCAGTAGACCTTGACAATATTCCCGGATGCATCTTGACATGAAGCATGGTTTATGTACATACCCTGATGTTCATCCTCAGCCTCCACAGGACTTTGTACCAAGCAAATGGAGGATAGCAGTAGTCATCCTGAACATGGGATAGCATCTACTGACCTAGGTACTGACCCACCAGTCTCTAACAACCATTGAATTAAGAATATCGAACTTCCAAACAGATGGTTTACTCATCCTGGTAGATTACTATGGAAGTGTCTGTGGACTAGTGCAAAACTGGCCAGGTTGAGGCAGGTGATGTACACAAAGCTTTTGATACAGTACCTTACACTGGCATAGTGGAAGCTTGCAGTTGGGTATAAACTCCTGAATCACTTTGCTGGATTTCCAGCTAGCTTACGGGACTCAGTAGGTCAAAACAGGGAAAGCTGCTTTTACTTTAATGAAGTAAAGGCAAACTCCAAGGGTCTCCAGCTAGTAAACGTAAAAAGTGTACAAGTTGGGAGCAGTCACTCAGTTCCTAAATGACTGCCATTTTGCAGGAAGGCCTGTCCTAAAGAAGTAACTGGTGTCAGCCACTGACTAAATGTCAAAATGCACTGTTCGGTAACTTCCCTACCTCAAGGAGTTCACCACATTGACTGTACATACCTCTCCCCAGAGTTGATCCTGATGGACAATGACCCAACATTTGATTGGTCAGTCTTTGTATTGCACAGCTTGTAAGCAAGGGTAGCTCCATAGATTACTTTGCTCTTATCAGGCCAGTCTGGTGTAATGCCTTTTTTGGTGTGTGTATATGGCTAGTATATGCAGCAAACTCCCACAGAGGTTGAGAGAATACAGGGCATAAAATGCATGTCCTACACACTTTCTAAATCTTCTAGACTGAAGGGGGGCTGGAGCGTGGGCTTGTAAAGCATATGTTGACCCAGTACTGATGGACCTGCTGCATATCTGCAAGTCTAATGGTATCAGAAATGCTTGGTCCAGATGCCAAATTCCCTTCAACCTGAGCAGTCCAGAGGCTTTATTCATCTGGATGGTAATCGGGGAAATGTACCCCAGGATTGCCACTTGTAGACAAAGGCAGCACCTAAAATGCCTTTACAGTTGAGCCCTTGTCAGTGGTCTGTGGTGTAACCCTAGAAGTGTTCACTCTGAACTAATCTCTGTCCTATGGGTAGTGTATAATTAACCTTGGAAATGAGTAAAGATGGTTTGAACTAATGGGATGATGGGCATATTTGCCTGCAAAGGCATTTGGCTTGGTATTCACTCGTGAAACACTATGGTGAGTTTTGTGGCACTTCACACTTCACATTCATCTGCAGTATTCTATTTGTAAGAGTGTTTAGGTTAAATCTGTAAGCTTGACATCCTGCCTTCTGGTAATTTATTGCTTTTGTGTGCTTGGAAGGATGTTGGTCAGGATTCAGTTTTAGGCTTGCTGAAAAGCTCCCAACTTCACAGTAAATAGTACAACAATCAGACATCTGTGGAAGCAGGCTGTGAAAATGACATTGCTGTATTATCTGAGCTTTGCTCAGGCTAAGATCTACTGAAAATCAACTGGGCGTACAAGTGAATTTAAGTACAATTTGTTTCTCAACTGAAAGTTGTGGCTGTTTCTCTACAGTTCCCCACCCACCTTCCCTGTTCTTCTGGTATTAATGTTGGTGGCTTTGAAAGTGCCTGCACCTCTTGTAAATTTGTATTTGGATACTCCTGGGCCCATATATTTGCTCACTCAACTGAGTGTAGTGAGATCATTTACTGATTTCAGGCACTCCTGTGTACAAAGGGCATTTGGGAAGGACAACCACTGTAGCCCTCTTATTACAAAAAAATAAAGTAGACTTTATTCATATGCTCTTAATGTGACTTTTGCTGTTATGCATGCTATCTATTCAGTCGCTCTTACTCTGCAGTTATTACTGCTTGTTAGTAGCTTTCTAATTTACTGCCTTCTGCACTTTAGTCATTTGTTAATTTAATTGCATTTAAAGTGTATTTGCTGTAATTGCTGCACATGTGCTAGCCCATACTGCAATTTGAATTGTGTTTACTGCTGCTTTTCTGAAAAATCTAAGCTTGTTTCCTGCCTTTTCTGTAAGTAGTGTAGTACAAATACAGACTTGCTGTATACAGGACTTGTTGTTAAGCTTCTGACCCCCCCCCAATGCTTTTGGAGCGAAGCCTTCTTGCTCATCTACCACAGGAAGTGGGATTTGGCCCAGAAACTGTTCATTGGCCGTTTGGCCAGTTTTTCCATCTTTCTACTTTCTGGTTTAAAAGCCCACATTTGGTCCCTGCCTTTCCTGTAACTAGTGTAGTCCAGATGCAGATTTGCAGTATCCAGGACTGTTGGTAAGCTTCTGAGCCCCCCCAAGCCCTTGTGTTGGAGAAGCCTTCTAGCTTATCAGTGGGAGTTGTAAGCACTAAGGTAGCCTATCTACCACAGGAGGAGTTTTTGGCCCAGAAACTAGTTTGACTGTTTGGGAAGCTTTTCAGTATTTCATCCTTATTTAAAAGTCTGTGATTGTGCTTTTCCTGCCTTTCCTGTTACTAGTCTAGGTAGAGATTTGCTGTATCCAGGACATTGTAAGCTTCTGAGCCCCCAAGCCTTTGTGTTGGAGGGAAACCTTCTAGCTTATCAGTGGGGGTGGTAAGCACTAGGTAGCCTCTACCACAAGGAATAGTTCTTGGCCCAGAAATTGACTGGACAGATTGTCCATCTCTTTCAACTTTCTGGTTTAAAAGACCACATCTGCGCTTGTTTCCCATCTTTCCTGTAACCTACTGGGAAGCACTAGAGCAAAATTGTACTTTGACTAGCTGCACTTTTAAAGTCCTTTTTTGTTTAACTGTTGTAGGCTGCACACTAAAGTGCGAAGGCTCCTACAGCCCAGCATTTGCTCAGACCTAATAGCAAGCACTAATGTACCCTGACACTTGATTGCCCAGCAAGGCTCTTTATTCACCCCTCACCAACCAAGCGACTAAGCAGCTCACCCTACTATTCAGGCATGACCAGAGGGCAATTTCAGGTGTACTCTCCAGTCCAGCTGGTGAATCTGGGTATCATGAGGCAATGTTGCAACTGTCTCATGTACAGATAGCCCTCTTCTCCTACCACAAAACACTAACATATGCCAGAGATGTAATTATACAGCCAAACTGGAGGCTAAGCTGTCTCCACCCAAGACTGGAACAGATGTTCTCTGCCTGTCGAGAGCCAGTCTGCCACAAGTCAGGTTACTCTAGAACAAGTATGACCATTGTTCACGTTTGTGAATTACCTGAGACGTACCTCCCTGGACTACATGAAGTCATGGAAGAGCTCTCTGATCATGTAGCCCAGGCTGTTATGACCCTGAGTAGCATCCTGCCCTAGCAAAGAATACCTCTGTATAAAGAAATAAAATAATTTCAACAATTGGCTCTGCTTCTGGGGTCATTCAAAGGGGATCTAGTGTCAGCTTGGGGTGACGTGCTTGAGTCATGTTGCTTTGCAAGAGACTGCTTGCACCTGTCACCCCTAGGCTTTCGAATATTGGGCAAGGCTCCTGCTGCCCCCCTAGTGCCTTTTTTAGGCACTTCGAGTCAAGCCCACCTCCATAAACAGCACAATTAAAAAAACTGAGTTGTGCTACTCTGCGCCAGGAGTTTACATCTCAAAATGCACATGCTTGAACTGCATCTGTGCAGTAATTGAAACCTGGTTCAAGGCCTCCAGAGTACCCAGCACTAACGGGCTACAACTCGTACCACACATTTTGACCACAGAACATGGACCAAAACACACAAGGAGGGGGGTGTATCCATATTCATCAAGGATAACCTACATCTCCAGGTTAGTGGCGCAGCATGATGACTCTGAGATCATCCATGTGTAACTAGCATTGGGCAAATCTGCAATGCAAATTGTGGCCTGCTACAGATCACCCACCATGACCCAAGACCACCACTCTATCTTTCTGGAAACGCTGGAAAGCATGAAGGGTCCTACTGGACACCCTGATATTCGTAAATTTCAATTGCCCTACCATTAACTGGTATTCCCTCGATCAGCTAGTAAACTCCCCTACCAGAGGTGTGAATATATTGGACCTGGTCATTACAAACCTGGTCGACAGGTGTTCCACACTGGTAGTCAACCCATTGCTGGTTAGATCAGTAAACTAGTCACTCTGTCCTCACCCCAGCTAAGGATGCCACACCCCAGCTAAGGATGCCACAGTAAAAAAAACTTTTTTCTTAAGCAAACTTCACCTTGCACAAGACCAGAGGCAGTAAGTTTCACAGCCACCATGCTGAAGGATAACTCTGCCCAAGAAGCAGAAACCTTTATAAATGCACTGAGCACCTACGAAGATGCATGGATAGTGCCATCCCTAGCAAAACCAAGACTCCTTGAGAAGGAAACCAGTCTGGTGGACCCCTGATATAAACAGGCTATACAATAGGAGGAAACTAGTTCAGAAAAAAAGCAAATACCAAGAAGGAAAGACGTCCCTTATCAGTAAGATTCCAAAATCCCTCATGAAATGATCCAAGGCTAACTTCGAAAGAAAATTGCCAAGGATTCAAAAGATAACCACAAAGCTGCCTTTAACCATGTTAAGAATCTAAGTGACATAGATATGTACTAAACTAGTGCAAAATAGCACTAAATATACTGAACTTGATATTGCCAGCATCCTGGCAGATTCAGTGCAAACTTCACACACCTCTCAAAGGGCCCACAATACCAGAAAAGTGTAGTGTACCAGAAATCAGACGCATGGGTGAGAAATAGCCTTTTCAAAAGCCAAAAGTGTCAATGGGGCCAGATGGTGTCCCAGGCACAAACTACAGAACAAACCCCCCACCTAAACACGCTGTTCAACCTCAGCCTCTCCACAGACTACATGCCCATAGAATGGCACACAGCAACAGTTGTCCCACTCCACAAAGGAGGGGCCACAACTGACCCTGGTAACTATCACCCCATAAGCCTGGCTAGCCTGGTCTGCAAGGCTATGGAGCGCATCATCATGGAACTAGTTGGACATGGAGCCTCCAAACACTTGACCTGACCCAGTTTGTTTTTTAAGGGCAGATCGTGCTTACTAAACCTGGTTGAATTCTTTGAGACTGTCACCGACAATAGACTGACAATCGTCAGACGAGGGAAAGGTCCACACAGCCTACCTTGACCTAGCCAAGCTTTTCGACACCACTCCCCTCTCTGGTATTGCAGAAAAACTCACCAGCCTGAACATAAACCCCCTGTGTCATGAGATGGGTTGCCAACTGGCTTGCAGGCAGCGCTCACACAGTAAGAATAGCAGGCTCCAGGTCAGACTCTAAACCAGTCAAGTGGTGTCCCGCAAGGCTCGGTCCTGGGACCCCTACTGTTCGGCATATACTTAGTACAGGCAAACACAGGAGGACTATGGCTAACAAAGTTCGCTGACTGCATACGGAGTCATAATTGACTCCGTCTGACACTGACATCCTCCCAAAGGGCCTTACTGAGACTGATGCCTGGTATCAGTCATGGCCTCAAGCAAAGTGCCAAAATGTATAGTCCTCCCGTTTGGGAACAATAGAGAAGAGGTGAGATCTGGGGACCCAGGTAGATGGTAATCTTTCCTAGATCTGGGGACCCAGGTAGATGGTAATCTTTCCTTTGACAATCATATTACCAAAGTAGTTAGAAAATCCTATGTGGCCCATCTAATTACTAAAGGGTTCGCATCTTTAGAGGTTATAGTGCCCCTCTTCTCACCCATCAGAGTACAGTGCCCCATTTGCCATTTGAATGTACCTCACAAAAACACTTCCCAACAGCTGGAGAGACCTCAAAAGTACCTCACCAAGAGGATTACTGGCCTCAAACATATGTCCTATGCAGCCAGACTGAGAACTCTGGCTATACTCAGTGGCATATACTCGAGGTGATCTCTGCCTGACTTACAAAGCCATGTCCAACTCGGAATTGTTTGACATGCTCCTAAAGAAATCCAAGTCGTTGCGAGCCACTGGCTCTAGTGAGCTAAACCTCACCACAACAATAAATAGAACATGCTGGAGGGATAGATTCCTGTCAGACTCCCCATGCTTTGAAACAAAATTCAAACTACTTTAGGCAGAGCCCCTCACGAACACTCAAGAGAAACCTTGAGTGTATGGGTAACAGAAAATACACCCCTGGGATCACTTCATTGGCTCTGCTTGACAGGATCAGTTAATCAATGGGGTGGTGAAAGCGGACATCTCTGGCTGGGCTTATAAATGCCCTTGGGCAGATAGCCTAGTACCTGCCTTTGAACCTAATAGTATAAAGTTTAGTGTAACAAATTTACTGTTGTGCCAAACCATAAGAATATTTCTTCCACAGTTGTCTGCTCAATATCTGTTATGGTATGTTGACAGAACAGTGTTATGGTATGTTGACAGAACAGACTCTGCAGAGTGCAGTTCAGACTGTGCCTCAAGTATTAGCTGTGTGTTATCCTTTTAATAGCATACCATTGATGCTTGGGCTAGTTGTTGTATAGTAATTAATTTGTAACTGCTTAAATTTTTACCTGGCTTTTTTGCAGTGTTTTCTGGTACCTGCAGACATGCCAAGTTTTTTGTAATGTTTGCAAAGCCTGTTAAAGCCGTGAGCCTGTTTACTGCACTAAGTGCTTGGTCGATGAGCAGATGTTCTTCGTCTTCCATTGCTGCAGTCCTGACTATTGGGTATAGTCCGCGTCCCAGTCGGCCCGAATACCAGAGTATAAGGCTGACGTCGGTCATGGCGCCTTAGACTGACGTCAGTACGTCAGGGTACTAATGCGCATGACCAACGTCATTTCCTCAGTCTTTTTTGCCGCATGGTCCGATGCAGAAGCAATTTTGCGAGTGCAGGTTGGCGTTCTGAGATTTTCCGAAACCGGAGTTTCAGACCGAAACAGAGTTGGCTAAGTAACCGCGTTGGGGAACATTTTGGTTTTTTCTTGCCTCAGTATTTAACCGGATGTCAGAAAAAGTGAATAACTGTATTTCTTGTGGGAAGCAGATACCGCATAGGGATTATCATACATTGTGTATACCTTGTTTAGGGCCTGAGCACGGCGTTGTTGGTTGCCGCTCTTGTGCTAGATTTAACAAGCGCACTATTAAGAGGAGGCTAGATTGTGCTAGGTTAGTGTTTGGGAAGCGTTGCAATTATAATATGCCGCCGGATGCTCCGGCCCTTCATCCAAGAAGCGCAAGGACAAAACAGTGAAGCCTAGGGGTGAGGAACCGTAGTCCCGGACGTCGGTTCTTTAGAAGGCTCAGGGGAGCCAGAGGTTTTGCCAGGAGTCTCTATGGAGTCTCAGGCAGATACTTTACTGTTACAGGATGTGCCCTCTCAGGAGGTAGGCCAGGCTGAGGGGCTTCTCAGGTAACTGTTCTTCCCTCTCTTCCCAAGGTAGTTAGGGCCTCTCCTTCTGTTGCCAAAGCTTCTTTTAGAGGTAGGCCAAGTTCAGCTTCTGTGGGGGCTTCTCCTAGCATTTCGGCTCTGTGCCTAAGAAACATATGCTTAAAATGGCAGAAGATTTGATTACTCTGATTAGAGGTTCTATGCCCCGCCTGATAAGAGGCCTAGGGTGGAACAGGAGTTTGATAGTTTTGAACAGTGTTCACAGGCTTCAGAGTCTTCTGTGGAAGACTTACAAGAGTTTCCTACTTATTCTGATTCTGATGTGGATGATTCCACTCCTACAGCTTCTCCTCCTGAGGATTTTTCATTTTCAGAGACTCTTCACTCCATGAGGGAGCACTTTAAATGGGAAGGCCAGGATTACTCTGATTCCAGGAAAAGGCTTAGGGAATTCTTGTTTTACCCCAGCATAGGCCCTTAGCTATTCCTCCTGTGTTGAATGTGGTGGAGGATGTTTTGCAGAGGCTTCCTGAACCCTGACTCCTTGCCTCCTGCTCCTGTTAAGCCTGATAGGTATTATAGGGTGCCCAAGCTCATAAGTATTTGTTTAAGAGTCCTAGGGGACCCAGAAACTGTTTCTCAGGGGCCTAAAGGTGTTAAAGCTTCTGTGGTTAAAAATCCTGTACCCTCTGATAAAGAGGCAAGGGCTTTGGATAGGTGGGGTAAGAAAGTATATACTACTTCCACTCTAGCCATGAGGGCGTTGAATTGTCAGTTTCATATGCTAAAATATCAGAATTATCTCCTTTCACAATTGAAATCTAAGGTGGATGCTTTGGCGGAAGGTATTGAGTGTAAAGAATTGCTGGATTTGGTTCATGTGTCTGAACAAGTGGGTAAGCATTCTTTGCAGTGTGGTTTTGATGCTGTTCAGGCCTCCTCGAGGGTGGCTGCTACTAGTTCTGTTCTTCGCAGACATGCCTGGTTGAAGGATCAGAATTTAGCTGAGCATGTTAAGACCAGGATTTTGGATGCTCCTTTACAGTCTGATGTGTTGTTTGGACCGCCTGTGGAAGCAGTTTTAAAGAAAATGGAGGACAAAGCTAAGTCTATGCAGACTGTTAAAGATTTTGCAGGTGCAGCCTCCGAAGTTTAGTAGAAATTGGCCTGCTAAGGGGTGGACATATCCTGCTTATGGTTCCCAGTCTAGGGGTAGGTCTAGACGTGGTAGGGGCAGGGCTCAAGGTTCTTTAGGCCTAGATCAGACAGTTCACCTGCTCAGACTTCTGGTGAGGGCAGGGGTCAGTCCTTTCGTAAGCAGACCCAATGACCTGCCTTTTCAGCTGCCAGTGGATTCTCGCCTGGCAGCTCCTTTGGGAGGAAGACTGTCTCTTTTCAAAGAAAATTGGGATTTAGTCACTCAAGACAGATGGGTGCTGGATATCATTCATCACGGTTACAGATTTTATTTCCACACAATGGCCCCTTTCAAAGGCATGCCAGATGTTCCTCCTCCACAAAGAAAAGAGGCTCACAAGCAAGTTTCTCAGTTACTCCAGATAGGGGCCATTCAGCCAGTCCCTGTATCAGAAAGGGGCTTGGATTTTATTCTCGCCTGTTCCTAGTACCAAAGAAGGGGAACACGTGGAGACCAATTTTGGATTTATCTATCCTCAACACTTATCTGGACATTCCCAAGTTCAAGATGTTGACGTTACAACAACTGTTACCTCTGCTGGGCAAAGATCACTGGATGGTAACTTTGGATCTCAAGGAAGCTTACCTTCATGTGCCTATAAGGCTAGGTTGCAGAAAGTATCTGCGGTTTCAACTGGAGATTTTCATTATCAGTTCTCTGCATTGCCCTTTGGCTTATCTACTGCCAGAGTATTCACAAAGGTTCTGGCTCCAGTGATAGCTTACTTCAGGCTTCAAGGCATTCAAATCTATCCTTACTTGGACGACTGCCTGATTCTGGCTCAAGAAAAGGAAGACCTTCTACAGCATCTGGAATATGTCATAGCAGTGCTAAGATGCCTGGGGTATTCTGTGAACGAAATAAAGTCCAGTCTAGTACCCTCTCAAGACATGTGCTTTCTGGGTGTGAGACTGAATACAGCAGCTCAGATGGCCTTTTTAACCCCGGACAAATAAAAGAGTCTGTCACTTTACTTCCATCAACTATCTCATCAGTCCGTGCTGACTGCAAGGACAGTCCTTCAAGCATTAGGGTTCATGGCATCTTGTATTCTGGTGCTTCCCATTGCCAAACTGCATATGAGGAAGCTGCAATGGTATCTCAAAAATGTATGGACACAGCACTGCCAGGATTTGGACACTGTCATTCAAATAATACCTTGCCTTCAAAAGGAATTCTTGTGGTGGGCTCAGGAATGTCACCTAAACAAGGGACTCTCTGTGACCCGGCCAGAGGCGAGTCAGATTTTAACGACAGATGCCTCGGACACTGCTTGGTGAGCTCATCTAAATGGAAAGTGGATACAAGACAAGTGGCCTGCCAGACTACAGCATCTACATATCAACATGAAGGAGATGTTAGCAGTCCAGTTTGCATTGATGGCTTTCAAGGAGTTACTTCTTCCAGGGCAGGTGTTGATTCTAACAGACAACACAACTGTCATGTGGTACATCAACAAGCAAGGGGAACACATTCTTATCCTCTATGCAGGCAAGCAATGATTTTATGGGAGACTGCGTTAAGCCTGCAACTAACTCTTCAGGCAAGGTTTCTGCCAGGAGCACAGAACTCCCTAGCAGATGTGTTAAGCAGACAAATCATGGATCCCCACGAGTGGAAACTGGATCTTCATGTATTTCAGAAATTGACAGTGTCATGGGGAACTCCAGACATAGATCTGTTCGCTTCTCCACTAAACCACCAGCTGCCAAAGTATTGCACAAAGGGGTTTCATCACACGGCTTGGAAAGTGGATGCTCTGTCTTTCAGTTGGAAAAACCTTCATGTCTATGCCTTTCCACCTCTGCCTCTTCTTCCAAAGGTATTATTAAAGGTCAGACAAGACAGGCCAAGGATGATTTTGATAGCTCCAGATTGGCCTCGGCAACACTGGTATCCACTACTCTGAGTCTGGTAAGGAAGCCTCCATGGCCTTTACCTCTGATTCCTCATCTGTTATCTCAGAAGGATGGTCATCTGCTCAATGTCAAGCTTCACTCTCTTCATCTAACAGCCTGGCATATTCTCTCTTGAAGCACAGCAGGTCTCAACTTCCTCAGCAAGTTTTAAATGTGATTATGGAAGCTAGAAGACCTAGTACAAGGAAGGTGTGCAGACAAATGGAAGAGATTTTTATTTTGGAGTACAGCAAAGAATTTGGAGATTTCTGAGCCTAATTTGAGTGTGGCTCTTCAATATCTTACTGAGTTATTGGACAAAGGTTTGTCCTTCTCTTCCATTAAGATTCATGCTGCAGCAATTTCAGCTCATTATGATTGTGACCCACCTTTGTTTTCGCATCCTTTGTTCAAGCAGTTTCTTAGAGGGCAAAGAATATAAGACCCCACGTAGAGCTCCTACTCCTGCTTGGGATCTCAATTTTGTGTTGGAAAACTTACTCTACAACCTTTTGAGCCTGCGGCTACTGCTGAGTTGAAATACTTGTCATGGAAGACTGCTTTTCTGTTGGCCATTACTTCTGCAAGAAGGGTGTCTGAGTTGCAGGCCCTTATGGCAGTAGAGCCTTTTTTGATTTTCCATAAGGATAGGGTATCATTACGTACTAATCCTTCCTTTATGCCTAAAGTGGTTTCTAGTGTGGCTTTAAACCAAACTATTCATTTGCCTACTTTTTATGCAGATCCCCAAAATAAAGGGGAAAAGATTTTGCACACTTTAGATGTACACAGGCAATTGAGATATTATTTAAGCAGGACTAAGGATTTTAGGCAGTCTCAGCAGTTGTTTGTTTCTTTTGCCTTGAGTTCACAGGGCAAGCCTGTGTCAAAACAAACTATTTCCCGGTGGATTGGCTTTTGCATTGCATTTTGTTATTCCCATCATGGCAAGGAGATTCCAGCTGGGATTAGGCCTCATTCCACTAGGGCTACTGCCACTTCTACAGCATTTCTAAGGTAGGTGGCAACTAAGGATATTTTGGAAGCAGCTACTTGGAGTTCAGTGCATACTTTCTCTAAGCATTATCATCTTCCTATCTACTCTAAGTCTAGGGCTGGTTTTGCCACTGCTGTTTTGCAAGGCATGTTATCAGCTCCTACTTCCTTATAATTTGCCAGCCTCCCTTTCCTCTGCTTTGGGATTCTACCCAATAGTCAGGACTGCAGCAATGGAAGACGAAGAACATAGTACAGTTTTGTACCTACCATAAATGTAGATGTTCGAGGATTCCATTGCTGCAGTCCAATTTACCCTCCCTCCTTCCCCTCTGTGTTTAGGGGTGGTTGTGTAGGTGAGTTTACATGCTTATATTTTTTGTATATATTGTTGTATATATTGTACATGTTTTTTTTTTTTTGGTGCAGGTTGTTTTTGGGAATTGTCTTTTTGGGTCTTCTGACATCTGGGGCAAGAAAAGACTGAGGAAATGACGTTGGTCATGCGCATTAGTACCCTGACGTACTGACGTCAGTCTAAGGCGCCATGACCGACGTCAGCCTTATACTCTGGTATTCGGGCCGACTGGGACGCGGACTATACCCAATAGTCAGGACTGCAGCAATGGAATCCTCGAACATCTACATTTATGGTAGGTACAAAACTGTACTTTACTCTGCTTTTCTATTTGCAACTAGTTAATCTTACACAATGAGGAACTAAACCCACACATAAGGCTGCTGTTTAATCTTAGCCTTACTACAGGATATGTACCCAAAGAATGGCGTACGGCAACTGTGGTCCCACTCCACAAAGGCGGTGCTTCTACGGACCCTGGAAATTACTGCCCCATAAGCTTGACGAGCCTTGTCTGCAAAGCTATGGAGAGGATCATAATGGAACTCATATAGACATTGGGGACCTACAGACAATGGATCCTACCCAATTTGGCTTTGTCAAGGGCAGATCCTGCCTCTTGAACTTGGTCTACTTTTTCGAAACCGTCACTAAGGCCATTGATGAGGGTAAGGCAGTTCACACAGCCTACCTTGACCTAGCAAAAGCGTTCGACACAATACCCCACTCGGGCATCCTAGAAAAGCTCACCAGCTTAGATGTAAACCCATATGTCACAAGATGGGTTGCAAACTGGCTCAAGGACAGAACACACAGGGTTAGACTCTAAGCCGGTCACGAGCGGTGTCCCACAGGGCTCAGTCCTGGGCCCCCTCTTGTTCGGCATTTATTTTTCTGAAGTGCAGGCAAACAGGGGGATTGTGGCTGACTATTTGCAGATGACTGCAAACTGGGCACCATAATTGACACTCCAGACAGACATCCTCCAGAGAGGTCTCTTAGAAATGGATAACTGGTGCCAGAGCCATGGCCTTAAGCTAAATGCCAAAAAATGTATAGTCATACCCTTTGGGAAAAACAAGGTAACCCCTAATTACCACATAGGTGGTAACTTCTGTGTTTAATGGATTATCAGGGACCTGGGGACCCAAGTTGACAGTAACCTCTCTTTTGACACTCACATTGCCAAAGTGGTTAGGAAGACCTTCTACATTGCCCACCTGATCATGAAGGGATTCACATCCAGATCAGGAGAGGTCATTGTACCCCTGTACTCTTCACATGTTAAGTTGTCAATCTCGCCTTCATTCTTGCTTGATGGGTTTGGAGCCGATCCTCGGCTCCGACTCGGCACGATAAGCTCGAGAGTCACTACCAGCTCGAGGCAGCCCCATATCCCATGATGTAAGGCGGTAAGTACCCAGATCTCGTTTGCCACTTCGCTGATGAGGTCCTCCTTTTACCAGCTCCTGGCAAGTGATTTATATATTACTGTTTTTGTCCCTTTTTTCACTTAACTTATATTTAACAGTTTTAGTTTAGATTTGGTCCCTTTTCTGACTAGAATTTCCCTCACTTCTTAATTTTTTTAGTCGGGCCTTCTACCAACAACTTCCGGTGCGCCACCAAATACTGGTGACACAGATTTGCAAGAATCATCTTTCTTGGTGGATTGCTTCTCCCCAGATTCACCAAGGCAGACCCTTTGTACCCCCAACCCCGGTAGCCAGTCACTACGGATGCCTCCCTGATCGGGTGGGGGGGGGGCATTATCAGGGCAGGATGGTTCATGGGACATGGCAACCGTTCGAATACCACCTGCACATAAATGTCCTAGAGATGAGAGCAGTGCTTTTAACGTTGCAAGCCCTCAACTACTTTCTTCCATTGGGGACAATTGCAGTCCACACAGACAGCATGTCTGTAGTATGGTATATCAACAAACAGGGCGGAACCAAGTCCTACCCCTTGTGTCGAGAAGCGCTCAGACTTTGGCAATGGGCGATCTCCTTTCATCGGTTTCTGGTAGCAATGCATATCCCTGGGAAAACCAACATTTTAGCGGACAGATTGAGCAGAGCTATTCTCATGCCTCACGAGTGGTCTCTCAAACAATCCTATAGTGGAGGAGATTTTTCTAGAATAGGGTCGCCCATGTTGCGATCTTTTTGCTACTCCCCAAAACAGCAAATGCCCAGACTTCTTCTCTCTCTTCCCACTGCCAGGCCATCCCCCCCAGAGACGCTCTGACCCAGGATTGGCCCCAGGGACTTCTTTATGCCTTTCCTCCCTTTCCTCTGATCCCACAAGTAATCCAGAAAGCCACAGTTTTGAGCCAAAATGATTCTCATTGCCCCTTATTGGCCTCGACAAATTTGGTTCCTGTTCCTCCGTCACCTTTTGGTGCAGCCGTGGCATCTGGACCCAGTGCCAGATCTTCTGATTCACCAATCGGGTCAGCTCAGAAGTCTATTCCTTCTCTCAACCTCACAGCATGGTTGCTCCACTTCCTTCCTTAGCCAGGCTTCCTATGATCTCTAATCCTGACATCATAGTAGCATCTTTAAAATCCTCTACTAGGAGGATTTATACTAGCAAATGGAAACGTTTTTCTTATTGGGCAAAAGCCAAAAATATTGATCCCTTCACTGCTCCAGTACAAGCAGTTTTGGATTTCTTAGCGGAAATTTTTCACGCGGGCTCCTCTTCTTCCACGGTGTAAAAGTTCAGTTGGCCGCTATCTCGAACTTTCATGTTGGGTTCGCAGATCACAACATTGTCCCACAGGCTTTGTAGAGCCTTCTTGAAAGGAATGTTTCTCCTGAAACCTCCAATCGGGAGTCCTCAATGGGACCTAAACTTAGTGCTGACATCCTTGATTCTTCCTCCCTTCGAGGCAGCTGTTTCATGTTCCCTGAAATTTCTTTCATGGAAAACTTTATTCCTGGTTGCTATTACATCGGCTAGGAGGGTGTCTGAACTTCATGCTTTATCTGTTCGCCCCCCCTATTCTGTTTTCCACAAAGACAGAGTATCATTGAGAACTAATCCGACCTTTTTGCCCAAAGTCGCCTCAAAGACTAATTTGAATCGGGCTATTGATCTTCCTATATTTTTCCCAAACTATTCAAACAGATCGGAACAAAAATTACATTATCTTGATGTCCACTGCCAACTCGGATATTATTTGGACAGAACAAAACAATTCCGGAAATCCGATCAACTCTGTTATGCTGATAAGAAAGGCCTTCCTGTTTCAAAAGTGACCTTGTCTAGATGGCTTTCTTCTGTCATGTCTGAAATTTATCAGCTCAGGGGAAAACAGCTGTGCTCAAAACCTAAAGCACATTCAACCAGAAGCTTAGCCACTTCCACAGCTTTTCAAGCTAGACTTCCATTAGACACTACTTGTGCAGCAGCCACTTGGGCCACCCCTCATACATTTGTTTCCCATTACAAATTGGATTTGGCCTCCAGGGACAGAGCCAGTTTTGGCTCTACAGTTCTCAAGAGTCTGTTCCATTGAGCCACCCAGGATAGAGGTGCTAGGGACGCGGTCCCATCAAGCAAGAATGAAGGCGAGATTGACTTTGAGAAGTTATGTACCTACCATAACGTTCCATGTTGTCTTCTCTCGCCTTCTTTCTTGTAACCCTCCCTCCTTCCCCCAGGCTTGGACAGACCTTTCTTTCTACAAGGAAGTATGCTTCTGAAGACCATACAGTGTTGGTCCTTCTACCATCCTTCAGGGTTTTTCTCCCCTTCTTTCTTCCTTTTGGAAGTTATTATGCTAGGTGCTATTGCCTATTGTCATCAAACGAGATCTGGGTACTTACCGCCTTGCATCATGGGATATGGGGCTGCCTCGAGCTGGTAAGTGACTCTCGAGCTTAGCAAGTGCCGAGTCGGAGCCGAGGATCGGCTCCGAACCCATCAAGCAAGAAAGAAGGCGAGAGAAGACAACTAACATGGAACGTTATGGTAGGTACATAACTTCTCATTATCAGACCAATGATTGAGTACAACGCCCCATTCGGAATGTACCTTACCCGACACCTGCAGCAGTTGAAAGACCCCAAAAGTTCCTCACCAAAAGGATAAAGGGGCTCAAACATATGTCATACGATGCCCGACTGAAGAAACTCCAGCTCTATTCAGTCGCATACAGTCTGCTCAGAGGTGTGCCTGACATACAAGGCCATGTCCAACCCGGAATTAATGGGACATGCTCCACCTCAAAAAAATCCAAATCCACCAGAGCCACGAGAGCAAGAGACTTAAACCTCAACACGGATATAAATAGGACGTGCTGGAGGGACAGATTCATCACCCAGAGACTCCCTACACTGTGGAACAGAATCCCAGTCCATGTGAGGCAGAGCCCCTCACTGACTCTGTTCAAGAGAAATCTTGACAAGTGGATGGGAGATCGTAGGTTTACCCTGGGAATTCTCTCTATCACTGCTGGACAGAGGCACAGCAAACTAATGGGTATAGTATTCTCATTCTAAGGGGTGGTGAAAGCCACACACACTCTGGCTAGGCTTATAAATGCCCTAGGGCAGATAGCCTAGTATGAACCTATGAATACTGTTACTGATTTGCCACTAATTTTCAGTGAATCTTGCATCTCTGTACAATTTCAATGTCATTACAACATCCCTGCCAGATACTCCTTTGCTTAACTGGCTCATGGCACAAGAAATTTCCCTTCTTGAAATGGGAATGCCACTGGAGTACGATACCACCTTTACACGTGTTAACTGGATTGCTGTCTTCCCAGAAGCTAGGTATTGGAAACAAAAACTAGCAATGTAAAGGTAGTGGGATGAGGCGTAGACGTTTTGACTGCAAGCTGCAGACTGCCTTAATATCTGTTCAGGGCTCAGATTTATTTTGGTCACTTTTCAGGTAGTATTCTAGTAGTATGGGTACAAGCTGAAGTGGTACTTGCACATTCAATGCGTTAAGCTGTTTTTATGCCTAAAATACTTAGTAATTTGGAACCTTACCAAAGGTTTGTAGAAATTTCTAACCAGAAATTATCTGCACTGCTTTGCCAAATGTGCATACTTGAAATTGGCTGCCCTGTTGAAAAATCAGGTCTTGTTTGTAGACAGGAGGAAGAGAGGCGAAGAAGAGAGGAAGAAATGATTATGCGCCAACGTGAGGTGGAAGAACAGATGAGACGCCAGAGAGAGGATACTTACAGTAGAATGGGATACAGCATGGATCCAGTAAGTATAACTTTGTAAGACTTAAAGCTGACCTTTGTATTTGGCTGTAAATGTGCTGGATTTTGAAATCTCTGCATACATAGTATGCACACCTGCTTTCTTCAGTCTTAAAGGCAGTGATGGTGTGGATTCTAGAAGTGTTTGTGTTGGAACACACAAACAAGGCTCTAAGTTCTCTACAGAGTATAGTCACTGAAAAGGCCAGTGTAATCCATTGCTGGAGTAATCTACCTTTTGACATCTAGGGTGGTAGATCAACCTGGATGACCTAAGGCTTCGGTTTGTTTTTGGTTGTAATCTGAATACTTGACCATTTATACTTGTGGAGCCCTCAACTGCTTTTTTTTTTTTTCAGGAGCTGCATCTTTGTCATGTGTTAAGATTTTGTAGTCTTATTTTTTGTATAGTTTTATGTTCTGCAACAGTACTAGAGTGTTTCTTCCAAGGCCTTCACTTAAAATGGGTACCTCTGGAACCAGCTGGCTTCATTGGATGTTTACCAGGAAACATCCAAGCTGCCAGATGGTGCTTTCTGTTTTGCATTTAGTAGTATACTGCCCTTAACGAACAAGTACATTTGGATCGAAAGGCAGTTTTGATCCTTGGACATGATTAAAAACAGGTTGGCCACATGGTTCCTTTAGAGTTAGTTGAGCTGTTTGCATCTCTTGAAAGGGAGTGGTTGCAGAGCATAAAGGGTTAATCCTCAACCAGGCAACAGCATGTTTCACTAGAATTCCTCTGGTACTGTAAATGTGCTGTTGCACAAACTACTGTGGGCACTAAAGAGCATGGCTACTGGTTATGTCCCATTTCATTTTCTGTAAGCTTATCCTTTTTAGCTAGGATACTGAACTGGGTATGTGCCTTTTAAAAAGACCCTGCAATAGTAATGGGATAAGTTTTAAATACAAGATGTGGAATGGTTTTAGTACTAGCAGTGATCAGTTTCTAACATTTGTATTGGAATTGTGTTTGGGGAAGGCACTTCATTTTTTGTATGAATGACCAAGTTAAATTATTGGTTGTAGTTTGTTTTGAGTTGGTAGTTAAATCATTGTTTCATAGGTGAAGGATAACCTACAACCATGGGGTTTGTAATCACTTTTTTACAAGTGGCAATTTCAGAATTAAACCGAAGACTACATGGTCTATTTAGAATATGTTCAAGCTTGCCAACTTGTGTGCTAGTGAAATATGTTTAGGTGAAGAATACTTTGAAATGATTTGAGCCGTTCGGAGGGCTGCTTGCAGACTTCTGTACTGCATTGTTACAAACTAAGAACACCTCCAGCGCTTCATTAGACTCTTGACATTAGCACAGGCTGGCTCAGATTTAAGTACCTTGCTTGTTTACTGATTGTGTGCAGCTTTGTTCTGGCATGCAAGGAGTTCTTTAAAGTAGATTTGTCTTTTATTGTTGAAGGAATGCATAACTACTGCATTGAAGTAAGGTCTGGATTGAGATACTAAACAGGAGAAACTAAAAATGTCAAAGCAATGGAATGCAAATGTATAGTGCTTAAAGTTTTGAGGTGAACAGGAGTAAAAATTGAGCATATACTCAAGCTTTTTCTTTTATGCAGAGGGAGAGAGATATGCGTTTGGGTGGAACCCAGATGGCTGTTGCAGGTAAGAAAGTTATCCTGACAAGTGAGTTTTTGTTCTGTTTTTCTTTTGAGACCCTCAATTAAGTTTAACAATTTAAATGTTTCAGATCCTTATGGCTTAAATGTTTCAGATCCTTACGGCACTTCAACTCAGAAGTATTCTGCTACAGGTGCAGCAAGCTATGATGCAACACTGACTGCAGGAACAGCTACTGGTACAGCTTCAGCAGTGTCAGGGATGACTACAGAAATGGTAAAGTATCTTCTAGTAATCCATACAGCTTTGTAGGAGATGGTGATGCTGAGACATAACTGGAGTCTACTTTGAATTGGGCGCCGTAGCAAAGTAAATCGTTCATTACAGTGGAGCAACTGGGGGGGGGTTGTTTGCACAAGTCTATACTTTCGTACTGTGGTTTCCCTTTATTGGGCCCTAGCTTTATTTTAATGTGCAGAACTTTCTTGTGTTAAATTGAAAAGTGTTAACCATTTTTTCATTTGTGGGCATTCTGAAGTTTTAAAACCATGTTCATCAGAATAGCTACATTTTAAATTAAAACTTTGTATTCTGTGCAGAGTAGCTGTCATACTGCTTCCTGATTATGGCAGACTAGCTGTCATACTGCTTCCTGATTATGGCAGCACTTTTTGATACTTTTTGTGGTAAGCTGTAGTTTTTGGTATCTCGAGGCATTGAGTTGAAGGGAGTTGCATTATGCACTGAAGTACTGAGATTCTGAATCTGATCTGTTCTGAGCATAGCAGTAAGCTGATTCAAACTTTAAAAGCTGGGTCTGGCACAAGCCCACCCCACAGGAGTTTGGGAAATGCAATTTGCTGTAATGAACCACACTTGGGACATGTACCTGTGCAGCTCCGTCTCTGTATGGAACTTGGTGTTGCAGGCATTATTGCTATGCCCCAGGTATGGACCAGAGTGCTTGCTAAGAAACCCATTCAGTTCAATGAATGTTTTTTCCTTTAAGTACTAATAGTCAGTGTAATATGGCTTTAGACCATCACTGCGGTAATTCACATACCCCCCCCCCAGTTTTCTTAAGTGATCTCAGACCAGTCTTTCAGTGCTACACTGTCTAGCATTATGCACAATATTGGGAATCTTGTCCCATTCTGTTTTACTAATTTGAAGATGGGGGGGGGGGTATGGTTAAGGTGTCTACCGCTTGGACACTACAGAGTTTTGATTCTCACCTTTGAGGGAAATTGTCGTAATTGCTCATAAAAGCCTAGTACTAATGAATAAAAGCTTGATTATGGGTTTAGTTTCACTGCTTCAGTCTCATTAGTGCTGCAGACTACCAAAAGTATGCCTGTAAACTAAGTTTACTGTTAAACCATGAAAATGCAAGACCATATTTAATCTGAACTACCTGTCTGCTGCCTGTGATGCATCAAAAACAAAAGCCATCCTAAATTTAATATATTTAGGAACATAAAGTAAAAACTACAAATCTGAAGCTTCATTTGATCAACCTGTGGGATTCTGATCCAATACGGGTCAGAGTCTGCTGCTTACCAAGCTAAAGATCTGAGCTCCAAGCTCCTCCCCTTACTCATACTACATTGCAAACTCCTTACAATCCTCGTGTCTCATTTGCTGCGGTTTCGCCAAGGCAGGATCTTTGAGCACCAGTAAGGTAAAGGGAGTTTTGCTGTACACAGAATGTAGTTTAACTCTTTCCCCTGATTAACCCTTGGGTTCCCTCAAAGTTTAAAGTTGTAAACTTTTCCCCTAGTGTAGACCTCCCCTTCCCACCCATGGCGGGTGTGCGTGTTTGGCTAGTTAGCCTTGTTTTTGTTGGGTGGCTGCATTGCAAAAAGACTTTATAAATGGTCAGTGTGGCCATAAGCTGTCGCCAGCCAATGGTCACACTGTGCGTGGTTTGCTTAGGGGTTCCCCACCTTACTTTCTGCAAAATATGCATTCCCTTGGGACTTGTGGGATCGCAGGACCAAGCTGATTCTGGCTTATCTTCTCCCAGCAGAACCAGCTACTTCCTCTTCGGCCACAGCTGTGGCTGTTCAAGCTTCTGGCCCTCCTTCCCTGTCCGGGGCTCTCTCCCACTTATAAACAGGGTGATGGAGAGGCCAGGAAGGAGAAGCATAAAGAGGATAGAGACAAGGAGAGGGGTCACAAGAGACAAGCTGACTCTGATCAGTCACCCCCCCCCCCCATTTAAGTGGTCTCCATCCTGCAAGTTGCTAGGCTCTTCCCCTTGGCTCTGTTCTCAAAAGATTCTCTCCGAAGCCGGAGGAGGCTCTGCTTCGAGGTTGCCCTAGCATCGGCCCTCCTGGCTGGGTGTTGACTTTCTTCATATCCAGGAGGAGCCTCTCCAAAGTGGACATGGGCTGGATGATAAGGTTCTTGCAGACTCCATTGCAGATGGGAGTGGGTGGCTTCCCCTCCCCACAGAGCGGGGAGTTTGGCTCAGACGTTTGCCCCAATAGCTCTTTTTCCAGTCCATCTCCAGGTTTGAGTCCCTGGATCAGAGGAGCCCCGGAAGTCAGGGTGTCTGCACTTATGGTCCCTCTGACCTACACTCTGGCCATGCCCTAGAGTCTGATCCAAGCTATCTGAGGTCTGGGAGTCTAGGTTGTCGTCGGCCCCATTGTGGTTGGGGCATACCATCCCTCTAGGTCAGACTGTTTGGGCTCTGTTCTGATCCCCTCTTCAGATTCGAGGAGCACAGTTACCCATCCCTCAAGTTTCAGGGAAGCCGGTTCCCCTTCTCCGTTGTGGACAGGGTACTAAGGAGGATAGAGACCCCTCACTCTAGTCTGCCCCTGCTCTCTTGCAGTTGAGTTTTCGATCATCCAGCCCTCCCAGGGACAACCTGTCTGATATGCCACAAACTGTTCCCATTGAGGGATACAAGACTGAGCCCTCCCTGGAGATCCCTGCAAATGCCGGTGCAAGAGAAGGCACATGGACTCCCCTTCCTCCAATGTGAGGGACTTGGGGAAGTCTCCCCTAGATCACCTCCCCCCAAAGAATATACTTTAAAGACATTATGGAAACTCCACCAGAGATGGGGGACTGGTCTGCCCAAAAGCCTTCCTTTGACGAGTCAGTATTTCTGGAGGTGTTTGCAGGCCCATCTACTATTTGGGTATGTGGACATTACCACAGCTTGGAAAGGAACCAGACACTGTAGAGCCGATACCTAAACGGCCAGACAGTGAGCCCTTCTGACAAGTCAACATGGAGTAAGGGTCCCCCAGTTGATTCCATGGTGATGGTGGCGGCCACCAAAAAGGAACTAGCCCAGGAAAATTCCTCTGTCCATCCTCCAGACTGAGTTTAAGGCTATGAATAGTCTTGCAAAGTGGACGTTTGCTTCAGCTAGCTGCTATAAGGGCACTGAACTAGTCTTCCCTGGAGTCCGTTTTGGCCACTTAAGTCCGCTTCAAACATCCATGCATTCCCTCTCCTGCCACAGAGGCAGCAGCTGGGGTGGCCAGGTCTGGTATTGCCATGAATCGTGCCTGGCTCCGGCATCCTTCACAAATGCTCCAACGATTCAACCTTGTTTGGGAAGACTGTCAGACACTAGTCCATAGTGAAGATGGCAGTCTGGATCCATTTCTCCAACTCTCAACTGTCCTCCAGGAACCAGCGAGGGCAGAAGTTGTGGTTCTGGAAGTCTCTGCAGTCTCTGAACGTTCCAGACTCCTTTTCCTCTAGAGGCAGAGGGGGTTATGGTATACCTTTTCCAATCTACCTGTGCAGCAGCCCTGAGGGGTTGCCAGACTGCTCCACTCTGGAGGCAGTCGGGACATTTTTCGAGGCACTTAGCTGAATGGGAGTCCATAACATCAGATTGCTGGGTGCTTCGAATTATATCCCAGAGGTTATTCCATTCCCTTCATAAACGGTCCCCTATTCTCAAGGTGCCTCCCCGACATCCCACCTGCTCAGAGGCGCAGCAGTTTTGGAAATAGAAAAGCTGCTAGGCTAGAGCAATCCAGCCTCTGCCCGCGAGAGCAATCCAGCCTCTGCCCCCAGACAAGTCTGGATCAGGCATCTATTCCAGGTTCCTTTTGGTGCCAAAATGACTGCTTTGAGGCCAATTCTCTACCTATCCATTGCCAAGGAAAGGTTCCAGATGGTCTCATGTCGTGCAGGAGGAAAACTGGATGTGCTTGGTAGACCTCGAGGATGCATACTACCATGTCCTGATGGGACAGGCGATCCAGGAGGTTCCTCTGCTTTCGGCTAGGATGGTCCCTACCAGTTCAGGGTCCTAACATTCAGTCTCTGGCTTCATGGCGTTCAGGTCCTGTACCTGGGCAGTTGGCTCCTCACCGCCCCCACCAGGCATCAACTTGTGCTAGCCAGAAATTCCTTCAGTTGTCAAATCTGCTGGGTATTACAATAAACCTAAAGTCCTCCAGCCTGTCCAGATTCTGGGCTTCATAGGGGCAAGAATAGATTCTCTTCAAGGCATGATATTTTTGACCCCAGACAAACTTCGGAGCCTGGTCCTCAATGTCTTGGTACTTCAAACTTCACCCCCAGCAGAGTTGGTCCAGAGAGCCCTAGGTCTATGGCAGCAGCTATAAATTTGGTTCCTTGTCCACGTTTGCATACAATTGTTACAGTGGACATTGCAAGTTTAGTGGTCTGTTATATCCACCCTTAGACTTTATGATCCCTCTAAGCAAAGTGTGCAAAGTTGCTCATGTGGTGGCTTCAATCCCATGATCTGCAAGGACACCCCTTTATGCCTGTGCCCAAAGCCACAGTGACCACTGACGACTCCTGTTTAGGGTGGGGAGGTATTGCTTGGGCTGGACTGTCCAAGGCATATGGACCCAAAGTAAGACTGTTCTGCATGTCAGTGCTCTAGAGAAGAGAACAAGCTTTTTAGCGTTGCAGACCATGCTTCTCCTCTGGGAACTGTTGCGATTCGGTCAATGTCACTGGTCTGGTACATCAACAAATGGGGGAACCAGGTCCTATCCACTTTGTCAAGAGGCCATGAGCATGGGAATGGGAGATTTTCAACCATTTTCTGATAGCAGCACATTCTGGATCGGTCCAACATTTTGGCAGACAAACTGAGCAGTACTATCTTTCTGCCTTGAGTGATCTCTGAACCCTTGTGTAGTGGAACGGATCTTCCTGAAGTGGGGTTAGCCTTGCTGCAATCTCTTATCACCATCCAACATGAAGTGCAGTGAGTTTTTCGCACAGATTCCCCTGAGGGTGGAAATCTCCCAGAGACTTGTCCATGCTTGGCCACCTGGTCTTTAAGCATACCCCCCACTTCCTCTCCTGTCAATTCTTACTGGAAGCTCAACTGAGGAGTAGGATTATCTTCATATCCCCATTCTGGCCTTGTCTGATTTGGTTTCCCTGCCTAGTCTCGTTTAGCTTCACCTTGGATATTTGCTCCCTTTCTGGATCTCATTTGTCATCCCTCGGGAATTCCCCACCGAATCTAGACTTACTGCTTTGTTGCTCCAGTTCCATTAAATGCCAAGACTCCTGGTCTCTTCCCCCCCCTTTTAAGTCCATTCTGGTAGCGGCACAGCAGTCTGTACCAGGAAGAAATACATAGTATTTACTATGTAAATATATAGTAAATGGAAGCGTTTTTCCATTTGAGCTTCTCAGAGAAATTTGGGTCCCTTTATCCAGTTCCAGCAGTTAGATTCTCACATTTTCCAGCAAGGGACCAGCTCTTCGCAGTGAAGGTCCAGCTGGCGGCTATATCCCATTTTCATGCAAGAGAAAATTCAGGATGTTATGTAGTCCAATCTCTCCCACATTCTTACCTGTGGGTTTGGAGGAGAATGTCTGCTCTGACTGAGCCATATTTTAGCTCAGTCTTTCAATTGGCTGGGCTAAGATGGTATCCCATGCTGCACTGCTCTGTACCCAGATCTCATTTGTTGCTTGTGTAGCTCTGACGTGGTCTCGCTTTTGGCTGTGGCTAAGTATTCATCTTTATAGCAGAGGTTTTTGCAAAAAAAGCTATTTTCATAGCTATTTGTGTGTGTATCTTTGAGCTGTGTTTGTAGAAAAGTTTTTTTTTTTGTCTTAGCGTGTTTCTTATGGTATCCCACTAGCGGTTTCCAGTGGGCTAGGCCTGTTTCAGTTGGAGGACCTAGTCTGTCCCCTCGCTTACCTTTGTGTGCTAACTTCCTTGGGCTAAGACAGTTTACAGGAACTAGTCCTCTTGACCTTGTGTTCTAGGACTGTAAGTTAGAGGTCTTTGTGGTTAACTTTGTTCTGTTCCCGTGCTTGTGGCTGATTGACCATTGGTCTGGTTGTTGGGTTAGTGACTCAGTTTTTGTAGTGACTTTAAAGATACTAAGGAGCATAAGCCTGCTGGCTTTAAGAAGTGCATAAAGTGCAGTTATAAGATGTCTATCGCTGGACACTCGTGTGTACTGTCTGGGAGCGGTTCACCTCCAGGAATCTTGTAGTTGATCATGTTTTTAGCCCGCGTGTTCTTCAGGAAAGGAAGAACAAGTTGATTTTGAAGGGACTTCTGAAGCTTTCTGAGGAGTCTTATCTAAAGCTAAATATTCTAAGGCTAAAAAGCGATCCCCGGCTCCATCAGTATCCTCGGAGCTGCCGGAGAAAACTGCTAAGTCTTCGATGACATCCTCTGCTCCATTGACTAGGAGTCTAGGACTATGGACCGGTATGGGAAGTGGAAGCGTATGTTTTCTTCAGCGGCCTTTACTTTGCAGTCACTGAACTACTTATCACACTTTACATGGCTCCAGAGAGATCTAAAGGAGCTTGGAGATGCTCTAACATTTCTGAGGTGGTGGCTCAGTCAACGCTCAGATGTCTATCCTCAATTCGTTTGGAACTCCTCCATGAGGCTTATCCCTCATGCAGCCGAGGGAGTGAGTAGGGCAGCAAGTTCAGGAGTCTCTCAGGAGACGTGCTTTGGATGTGCCTTTGTCATTTCATGGAGGCCTTCAAGTCTACATTCACAGATGCCCCGTTTGATGGTTCCTCTTTGTTCGGAACCAAGGTGAGACACTCACTAGGTGCAAGCAAGAGGGAAAAACTGTCTGCTGTAGGAGTCTGTTTTTCCCTTCCCTCTAGGCCTTATCCCAAGGATAAGGTGGGAAGATGTGGTTCAAGAAATCGTTTTTTCCCGATGCACAAGGTGAGTCCTCCTCCAGAGGCAGGGGAGGGGGTGGTTATTCAGGTAGATGCTGCATCAGGGGAAGAAGAGGCCCTCATAACTTTGAAGACCGCAATTCATTTCGTGGGTCTCCCTACGCGATTCCTTTCGTGGTTCTCCTTACCACTGCTCCTGATGGGAGGCCCGACTGTGCTTTTCCGGAGCATCTCACTATACCCAGAGGCCTGGTAAGGCATCACCCAGGACCAACGGGTTCCACGAATAATTTCCAGAGGATATATCACTCCCTTCCGTCAACTCCCCCTCCAATCAAGAAAATGCTGGATGTTCCACCTTGGACTTTCTTTTTGGTGCCGAAAAGGACAGGGGACCTGAGACTTTCTGGATCTCAGCTGATTGAACACCCATGTGCAGAAGTCCAAGTTCTGAATGGTCACGTTGCAGTCTATTCTCCCATTGTAAGTGTGTATGTGCTCCATCGACCTCAAGGATGCTTACTACCACATAAAGATGGACAGGGAATCCAGAAGTCACTTACGCTTCCGGATGGGAGCCAGTCATTTTCAGTTTCGAGCCCTGCCCTTTGCTCTCACCACGGCTCCCAGGGTGTTTACCAAATGCATGGCAGTGGTGACGTCTCACTTGAGACGTCAGATTCCAAGTATTTCAATACCTGGACAACTGGCTCCTTACTGCCACCACCAGGCATCTGCTACTTCAGACCAGAGATGCCACTGTCAACCTATGTCAACAGTTGGGCATCACCTTGAACTGGGAAAAATCTGCCTTGTTGCCCTTGCATCATGTCACCTTTATAGGTGCCAAATTAGACACCGTGCTCCATGCAGGTCTCTTTTGCCACAAGAATCTGTTGTAAAACAGACTTGCGCCTTGCTCTTTCTGAGGAGTGAAGGCAAGATTGGTCATCCAATCCAAGACTATGGCTGCTAAGATTGTTAGTTCCCCCGGCAAGGTTACATATGAGGCTCCTTCAGTGGCTACTCTTCTCCCAGTGGTCTGTCCTCCACTTTCTCACCCTATTCTGCTCACAGGATTTCAGTTGGCTTCACACAGACCACCTCCATGTGGGAAAACCCTTTCCTTTGCCTCCGGTTGCCACTGTGACCATGGATGCCCCCCAGATGGGGTGGGGGGCATTATCTAGTCAGGACAGTCCAAGGCACATGGCAAGAGCACGAGATGCATCTGCATATCATTGTCCTGGAGATGAGAGCACTGGCGTTGCAAGCATTCTTTCTCTCGGGACTATTGCAATCCGCTCAGTCAGTGGGGGGAAGAACCAAGTCTTGTCACCTTTGCAGAGAGGCCATGCAAGTGTGGCAGTGTCTTCCAACATTTTCTGGTAGCACCGCACATTCTGGGGAAGTCCAGTATGATTGCAGACAGGTGAAGCAGAGCTGTTTTGCTGCCTCACGAGTGGTCCCTGAACTGTCGTTGTGGAGCAGATTTTCCGCAAGTGGGGTCAGCCTTGCTGCGACCTTTTGCCAGCCCCCTCCATGCCAAATGCAGCAGCTACTTCACCCTTATTCCCCCCTCAGGGGTAGTCACCCAGGGATGCTCTAGTCCACGATTGGCTTCCCGGTCTACTATACGCCTTCCCTCCGGTTCCTTTGCTGTCAAAGGTTATTCAGAAAGCACAATCCTTGGGAAGCAAAATGATTCTGATTGCTCCACACTGGCCTCGTCAAATTTGGTTCCCCCTTTCTCCATCCCTATCTCATGGACGCTCCTTGGATTCTGGACCCACAACCAGACTTACTGACTCATGTCAGGGCAGCTCCGTCCTTCTCTTCGGACCTTCTGGTTGACAGCTTGGCTACTCCATTTCTGTCATTAGTTAGGCTTCACCATTTTTTGCCGGACGTGGCTCATATTCTATTTTCCTGGTTGAAGGTTTGAACAGCAAATCGAAGAGATTTTCCATTTGGGCACATGCCAAACAGATTGACCCTTAGACAACTGCAATCTCGTCAGTGTTTGAGTTCCTCTATGCTTTTCAACTTTGGGATCGGCTGCCGCAACTGTTGAAGTCCATTTGGTGGCGATTTTCTATCTTTCACCTTGCAAACAAACCTAGTCTAATGGCACATGGACTTTGTAAGGCTTTCCTGAAAGGCACTTTGCTTTGTCCTCCTGTCTCTGAACCTGTTATGCCTTGGGACGTTTGTTCTACAGGGTCTTCGCCACCCTTGAGCCTGCAGCCGCTTGTGATTTAAAATTCTTAGCTTGGAAGACAGACGTGATTCGGAGCTTCAAGCTTTATCAATTAAACCACCTTATTTGATTTTTCATAAGGACAGGGTTTCTCTCGGACCGAATCCTTCCCGAAGTAGCTTCTGTTAGTAACCTTAACCAATCCATTGAATTACCGTTCTCGAACAAGGCAGAATTCAAATTTCATCAGTTGGATGTGCAGATGTACGATTTTATTTGCACAGAACGATAGGACCTCAAAATCTGATCAGTTTTTCATTTTCGGATTACATAATTGGGTCCCTTTCCAAAGTCATGTTGTCTAGGTGGATTTTCAGTTGTATTTCTTTTTTATATTTCAGGGGGAAACTGTTCCGAGTGAAGGCTCACTTTACCCTGTATCTACATCTACAGCTTTTCAGGCTAGATTGTCTATGGATGATATTTGTGCTGCGGCTATTTGGGAATCTCCTCACCTTTGTTACTCATTACAAGTTAGATGTGATATCTAGAGGCAGGTCTTCCTTTGGTTCCACAGTGCTCAGGAGTATATTCCATTGAGCCTCCCAGGATTTAGGTGCTGGGGGCGCTGTCCCATGGGTAAGAATGTAGGAGAGATTGGACTACATAAGTTATGTACTCACTGTAACATTAGATGTATGCAGTCCATCTCTCCTCACATTCTTATCTCCCCCCCCCCCCCCTTCCCCTGTCCAGGAGGGTCTAGAGGTTAGGCCTGGTTTCAGAATTCCCTTCATTTTTTTTTTTTTTTTTGTTCCTTCTTTAGGTGTTATGCATGGAGTGAGTGCTGCTGCTCGCAGCAAACTAGATCTGGGGATAGAGAAGTGCAGCATGGGATACCATCTTAGCCCAGCCAATTGAAAGACTGCTAAAGTATGGCAGTGTTGGAGCGGACATTCTGCTCTGAACCCTCTGGTAATGAGGCGAGATGGACTACATACATCAAACGTTATGGTGAGTACATGACTTCTTGTTAGCTGCTGCCAGAATTTGTAAGACCTTTATGAAAGGTACTTTTTTTTTTTTTTTACTGAGACTATCAAACTCCCGTCTCTGTGGGATTTGACCATGGTTCTTCAGGTCTTAGTTGCTCCTTCATTGTAACCCGCAGCATCAATTGATTTGAAATTTGTTGTGGAAGCTTTCCTGGTAGCTATTCAGCCAGAAGAGTGAGCTTAAAGCCTTGTGTATGCAACCCTCCTATCTAGTTTTTCATAAGGATAGGGTGTCTCTCAGGACTAACACTTTATTTTCTGAAGTTGCTTAGGAGTCATCAGTCTAATCTACCAGTATTTTTCCCTAACTTTCAAAATAGAGTACAAACTTCATTTGCTGGATGTTCAGACAGTTACACTTTTACTTGGGTATAAACCCGCAAGTCTAATGTTTCTTTTGCTAAACCCTTTTTAGGGGAACCAGTTTCGAAGGTGACTCATGCTAGGTGGATCTCTGTTTTTTTTCAGGCATACAAGAAGCATGGATTACTGGACTGGGTTCATGCTCATTCTATCCATTCTATGGCTACTTCTGCTTTCTGGTCCAGAGTTCCCTGGATGACATTTGTTCAGCGGCTACCTGGGCTTCCACTCGCTTATTACTCAAACTATACTTGGTGTCTAGAGGAAGGGCTTCTTCATATTCTGTAATGCTCAGGAATATCCTTAAGGGCCTCCCAAGATTTTTGGCAGCTGGGGACTGTCCCACAGGATCAAACTAAGTTAACTACTTCAGATAGTTATGTACTCACCATAAAGTTCCATCTGAGTAGTTAAGACTTCATTTGTCAGCAACCTACCCTTCCTCCTTCCCCCTGACCTTGGTGGTTTAGGTCTGTTTCGGGATTAATGTCCTCTGTCTGGTGAGCCTAATTTGTATGTTCTGGTCAGGTTTTTGCCTTGGGTTGTCACGTAGTTGGTGGCAAACCCCTTCTGAGGATTGGAAGGAGGTTGCAGTGTAGTATGGGTAAGGGGGAGGAGCTCTGTGCTCAGATCTTTAGCTTGGTAAGCAGCATGCTCTGATTCGTAGCTTATCTGAATCCCACAGGTTGCAGACAGATTAAGTCTACTCAGATGGAACGTTATGGTGAGTACATAGCTTTTTATGTAAAGTCCTGTTACATGGCAAGCATTACTGCAAACACCTTTGCACTACCTTTAAGCAATTTTAAGTTCAGTTGAAGCATCTTTAAATGTTTTATGCAGTGGATAAAGCTGGCTCAATTTCGCCTGTAATGCAACTTGTAAAGTACCAGTTTGCCTCTTCATGCCAAGTACATGAGATCTCAGGAACTTGGCAGCCTGCTGTTAACGGAGGGATTTAACTTATAAAAAGCAAGCGGTCACGTAAGTTTTACTTCCCCCTGGCAAGTTTGAGTAGTGAAATTGCATTTTTATAAATGTTCATATTTTTTAAACTAAATTACAGATGGGATGCAGGTCTGACAATTCATAGGTGGAAATGAGCCACACACTGGACATTAAACTGTTTTCTGTCTACACTATCTGTTGCAAAATTACAGGTGGTTGGACCCATCTTGATTTGCTTTAGTATTACTAAGTCAGTTCCACAATAAGCTTCTGCTGAAAACAAGGGTCTGAACTTGGTTTATTAGCTCCTGTATTTTGAGTCTGTTCAGCTTGGATTAATGAGCATTTGTCAGACCGAGGATTAGTCAGTTTACATTAGTCTTGTCAGATCTCTCCACTTGTTTTTGGTTTATCTTTGCATCTTCTGGCACTACGTAAAAGACAGAGTAACGTTCTGTAATGTTCCTCCTCAGCATTGAGGGGGTTGCACTGCACATTGGGCATTTTGAAGATGGCTGGATAAGTTTCCTTCATGGGGCAACCAGAGTGCCTAAGTGACTTGCTCAGGCGCATTAGGTAAATGAATGTGGAAAGAATTGAACTCTACTTACAAAAGTAGCTTAGTCTTAATGGTAGCGTTGTTGCCTCACAGCAAGAGGTTCTCCTGTTCCGATTCTCTGCTGGAGTGCCTTCTGTGTGGCGTCTGCATGTCCTTCCTGCAGTCAAGTGGCCTCAGACGTGCGTGAATGGGCATGCCTTCGCTGAAGGTTGGGTGTCGGGCTGGCAACTCTGCACCATAAAAATCAACTTGTCAAGTCATAAGCAGACTAACCAGGAAAAGCCGACAAGTCTAGAGTCTTAATCCCTCAATTTGAGCAGTTTAAGGGAGGTCTCTGAACAAAGCTGCCTGTCTTTGCTACCCATTTGTGTGCAGCTTGAGAAGTTGCCTTTGTATTGATGCCAAGTCCTGGGAAAGGAGATACGGCTTTCTTTTGCCCAGTTTCTAGATTTTCTGTAGCGACTAGATTTTGTATTGTAGGATGGAAGTCTGGAGACTATCTGCTTTGGGAGTGTCAACTCAAAATGGGGTTTCTCAGCCCATTCTAGACAAGGTGATGGACATGGTAAGGGATGTACTGTCACTGTCCTGTTATTTTAAGGAAACATTAGCTCCTGTCTTTGGGGACACTGCCCGTAATGGGCACCCTTTAAATGGCAGGCTTTAGCCTCCAGTCTGAAGAGGCCTTTGGGATTTTACATACCTGGAAAATAGCACTGCCTCTTTGCAAGGAGCATTGCTGGATATCAAAAGTTAATCTCCCAGCGGCAAAGCCCTTGGTGAGGCTAGATTGAGTCCAGGAATAGATCTAGACACTATGGAAGCTGCAGCTGCAGGAAGAAGTAGCTAAACTTCCCCTAAGGAACACTGTACCCATAAGCAAGGGAGATGGGCTTCTGGATATGTATGAAAACTGCTACCTTGGCCTTTAGATTTTTATTGCTAAATGTAAATATTGAATTTCAAGAATATTCTTTTAAATCAGATGCAACTGATTTGTCTGAAAAGGACCCCAAGGGATCCTTGCAACTGGGGCAGCTGTCATAGGGACATGCAGTGATGCACCTCGTCAGATGTTTGTTCATCACCGGGTGTATGAATTTAAGACTAAGTAATGGACAGCTTCCATTGTCCTTTTCCTAAACTGACGTGGGATGTTCCCCCAGGAAAGAGGGGTAAATAGGGAATAAGATCTTCCAAACAGCAGGAGGGCAAGGGGAGTCGAGGCGACTGCTTCAGCTGTCCCAAGGGTCAGCTATGACTGCATAATATTTTCCAAAACACCACCTAGTAGGGTTAGCTGTTTTAGATCATTCTTGCAGTTGACTATCTATATTGAGATGTATCCCTCCAAGCACTGGGTATCCTGCCTTTGTTCAAAGCATTTGGGGGTCATTCACATGCATCGACTGTTCAAGGTAGCCACTATAAAAGCAGTTGCATGGTAGCTGAAAATTTATAACCTCTTAACAGTAATTGAATCTTCAGTGGTTTGGCAACTCTGGCAATTCCAAAGACATGCATCTGGAGCATTTCTCCCCGGGCCTCTGCTGAAAACGGGCTCTGTGGTCATTCACATGCATCGACTGTTCAAGGTAGCCACTATAAAAGCAGTTGCATGGTAGCTGAAAATTTATAACCTCTCAAGAGTAATTGAATCTTCAGTGGTTTGGCAACTCTGGCAATTCCAAAGACATGCATCTGGAGCATTTCTCCCCGGGCCTCCGCTGAAAACGGGCTCTGTGGAACCTAGTCGGACATTCCCAGTCAACAAATGTTAAATAAAAATAAATAAAAATAAAAAAACTGTTTCACTCAGTATTTCGAGCAGAGAATTATTCATTTGGGTGTTTCCATATTTGAAGTTGCATGTCTAGAGCATATCTGGACCTCAGATTCAGTGGACATTCTCACACCGCTTGTCTTTTTGCTTGAGGAGGGAAAGTATGTTAATTGAGGGTTTCCTGGAACCTGTTTTGAAGTCTCCCTACCTGGAGTTTAGATGCCCCCTTGGGGAAAAAGCCAGGAGGAATGGCTTTTTGGTCATGCTGCTTCATCACATTTTAAAGTAAGATGTTCCTGTAGATGGCAATCTGGTTTCTAGATCAGCTTGACAACTTGTCTAAGTGCAGGTATAAACTGCAGATTCCAAGAAGGTATTTGGTGGCATGTCAGCTACTCGAGGCTTGAATATTTTTGTTGAGGGTGGTTGAGCAAATTTCAGTGTCCTGTCCCTGAATATAACATTACCCTTCCAGCCCTGGGGAAATTATTTTTTTCCTGCGATTCCTATTCAGTTTTCTTGGTGACTGTAAACTTTAATATGCCTATTACTATATTCCCATTTATGGAACGTTAGATGCTTAGATTTTTCGATTTATTTGTTCATCTTTTGGTCTGTCCATATCCCTAAGGGTACTCATTCTTGCACCACTGATCTTTTTGCAGACTACTCTCTTCTAAATCTGATTTTCACTTCAGTCTGGATAAATCTCATGGTAGTTTTCTCAGGAAAACTACATTTTGTTAATAGTTATATTCAGCTTTCTCAACAGTCTAGAACTACAGCAAGGGAATTCCCACATTTGGGTATGTGACCACCTCTTTTCTAATTCCTCTAGCCAAGTTACACCAGAAATTTCAGTTACTCCTCATTTATTGACTTGGCGGCCTTTGTCTTAAAATAACTGTTCTCAACTTTGCCAAGAAAACTGCACTGGTCAGACTGGAATAGGTTTCCTTATTTCCATTCTTTTCGTCTTCCCAGCTTCCTCAGACTTTAATAATTTTCTGCCTGTTTCAAGAAAGCATAAACTGAAATTGTGGCATTGGTAAATGCTTTAGCAGCCATTTGTGGACTCCATGGCCAGTTATCACAAGACACTAAGCATAGGGAAAGCCTATCCCCATATACAGACAAGCTCAGCCTGGGAACTTGGCAATTCAGCAGTGCATGGTATAATTTCATCAGAACAGTAGGAAAGCAGATGCCACAGGTCCCCCAATGTTAACTCTGGTCTTTTCACCTGTGGTATCTAGTCAGATGTTTGTTTCCATTCACAATGGAAGTCTGTTCAAGACTCCTGGCCTGGAAGAGTGAGCCAATTTTCCCAAGTTCATGTAAAGATCCAGAAGAGTACTCTAGACTTTTCGGTAACCTGTTTTGGCCCAGGTAACCTTGGATGTTTCACTGTTGCAGTCCTAACCATTGGGTTATCCATGCTGTGGTAACCCTCAGTCGGTCCGAATACCAGAGTCAAGGTTTTGTGCATCTGCTGCTGTTGCTTGATCATCCGATCTATAAAGGAGAGCAGGTGACGCCATTACCTCAGACTTTCTTGCCTTGGAGCCTGTAACAGAAGCAGTTCGCACAACAGTGCCAGATGTCTGTTTTCAGATTTTGAACTTTGGCTGACGTCTAAAGCTAAGTACCCCGTTGGGGGTCCTTCCCTTTTCTTGCACTAACTGATGTCCGAAAGTAAATTCACATGTGGAAAGCAAATGCTACCCATTCTTGTCAGTTGATAAGCCCAGATCACGATGTACCCTGCTGTTGGCACGGTTTGTCGTAGAGTTTGTAGCCAGATATTTTTGTCCTTCTCTGATTACTGATATGGCGTCTTGTCAGCAAACTGCAGATCTTTTGAAAACGTAAAGATAGAGACAGCATAAGGCCAAGCTTTCAAACGACACCACTCTGCTAAGAGTAGTCAGTTCTTTGGGATTCGGTGAGGTGCTTTCGCAGCCCCTGATGCCCGACTAAACTAAATTGAGCCTTTGGCTGTCTTTGCCTCTGGGTCCGGAGCCCCTATGCAGGCACTGGCTTCCAAGGAATACCACTCACACTTTGGATTTCACTTAAAGGCCTACGTTCTCTTCTAACACTGACTGCACCAAGGGTCATTCTTCAGGCCAGACTTGGAGCTACTCCAGAGAAAACAGCAAAAAGTCTGTTCCACTACTCCCCCACAAACTCGAATGCTTAAAATAGCGGATCTCATCGCTTTCATCTAGGGTAATCGGGTCTCATCGCTTTCATCTAGGGTAATCGGGCCACACCAGGCAAAAGGGAACCTTCTCCAGACATCCAATCAGATTTAGACTCAAGGCATCTGACTGTTTTTGAAGAGGAAAATCATCTTGCTGTCTATGAAGACTCAAATGCGGAAGAATCCATTCCTTCTGTATCACCTCTGGAGGACTTTTCCTTTGGGGAAGCCCTCCACGCCCTCAGAACACTTCCAATGGGAATTGACAGTTTCTGGACCTACCCCAGCCCAGTCCTCTGGCCATCCCCCACCCATCTCGGAGGTGGTAGATTTTTACCAAAAGTCCAGCCTGACTCCTGACTCCTTTCTACCCTCTCCCAGAAAACCTAACTCATAAATTCCTCTATAGAAATCCTATACAGATCCACAGGTAATCCCTCTTAACCTAAGGGAGTCAAGGCCATCTCTGCAAAGAATCGTACTCTGACAGAATCCAGGGCCTTGGATAGATGGGATAAAAAGTAACTAAGGGCTCTCAACTGTCAGTTCCATGTGTTAAAAATGCCAATTGCCCACTTTGGAACTTCTGAAACAAAAAAATTCTGCTTTTTTCAGGTTTTGCGAACAGTAGAGTGGAATTGCACTCCCATCTCGGGTGGCAAAGCACTCCTTGCACTGTGGATTTGACTCCCTAGAAGCTTCTAGCAGGGCAGCAGTGGCAGGATCTGTTATCAGAAGACATGCATGGCTGAAGGAGCAACTTCTCCCTTATGTTAGTCGTGGATGCACTTTTACAAAGACTGCTTGTTCAAACAAAACTGAAAAGGGATGGGAAGACTAAGCTAAATCTATGCAGATTTAAAGATTTTCCAAGTACAGCCTCCGCAGAAATTTTCCCTCCTGTACCAAACAGGCATGCACAAGGCAAAACTCGTAGGGACAGACGCACCAGGACAAACTCTGCCGGCAAAGAAAACAGTGGCCCCCCTCACACGAGCAGGGAGTTCAGAAGCATCTCTGTATGGAAAAAAAACTCAATCTCAATGATTACTTTTCCCATCTCTGCTTGCCTCCACCATATCAAAAGCTAGGAGTAAGGCTATATCTATGCAGAGAAAATTGGGACTCTAGCAAAAGATCAATGGGTCTTTAAAAATCATCGCTCTGGTACAAATTCAATTTCTAAGAACTGCTACCTCCAAGAGCGTACCCAGACCTACCTCCAAACCAGTGGGCCGAAGCACTAAAACAAGTACCCCCTAGGGGCAGCAGAACATACCTCCAGAGCAAGTTGCAAAAGGATTCTATTCCAGACTATTCCTTGTTTCTGGGAAAGAGGGGGCTTGGTGTCCCATCCTGGACCTACCCTTTCTCAAGACCTTCCTGGTATTCCCAAAATTCAAAATGTTTGCCTTGCAACTGCATCTACCAATGCAGCCAAAGCTTGGATGGTCACCTTAGACCTAAAGGATGCTTACCTACCCATCCCATTAAGGGAATCTTGCAGAAAAGTCCTGCACTTCGGAGTAGGATCACTACACTTTCAATTCTCTGCTTTGCCTTGTGGCTTATCTACTGCTCTCAGGGTGTTCACAAAATGTCTAGCTCCTGCCATTGCCTTTTTCAGGCAAAACAGTGTACAGATTTACTTGTACCTGGACAGTTGTCTCATCCAGGCAGACTGCAAGGGACTGCTCCTGCAGCGCCTCTCATTTGTAAAAACCCTACACTCCTCCCTGGTGTTCACTATCCACCAAAGGAAATCAAAACTGACTTAACCGTGAAAATCCTTTCTGGGAGCCTTACTGGACACAACAGCAAATGGCCTTTCTGTCCCCAGAAAGTGTCCTACCAAAATGCTTCACTACTCTGGCCTCCCAAACCTAGCTTTCTGCCAGGAAGTTTCCTATAAGCTCTAGAGTACATGGCCTCATGCATCCTCCTGTAGCTCTGGCCAGACTACACAAGGAAAATTCAGTGGTACTTAATGAACCTGTTGTGTCAACACTGAACCTCTGGTCACCTCCCTGCCTGGGATCCCTTTCACAAGGTCAGAATTCCTCTGGTGTGGGCCCAGGCCTGTGCTCTGAACAGGGGACTTTCATTCGCCCTCCTTCCATCAGACTAGACCATAACTACAGATGCTTCGGACATAGCCTGGGGCACCCACCTAGAAGTCAGATGTGCCCAACGTCTCTGGGAGACGCAAATACTACCCTTGCACGTCAACCAAAAGGACAAATACTACCCTTGCACATCAACCAAAAGGAAGTGATGGCAGTACAAAATGCTCTGGCATCCTTCAACCCCCATGTCAAACCAGTGGCTCTCATAAAAACACACCATAGTCATGCTGTATCAGCAAACAGGGGGGGGGTCTCTATCTTGCCCTCCCTGTGCAGAGGAGCCATGAACCTGTGGCTAGCAGCCTCATCCATGGGACTACATCTTGTAGCCCTATACCGGGCATAAACACCCTGGCAGACAGCAAAGCAGAAACCTGCTGGACCTATGGCAAATCCAGACATTTTTCTGCAAATTACCCACACCTGGGGGACTTCCCAGGTGGACCGCTTTGCGCCTCATTTAAATCACAAAGTACAGAAATTCTGCACCAGCGAGTACCATCACCTGGCCTGGAAGGTCTATGCCCTGACAAATACCCTCTGTGAATGCATTCCCACCTCTACCTCATTTCTAAAAGTACTAATCAAGATAAGGGAGGAAAAACCAAGAGCAATGCTCATTGCCTCAGATTGGCCCAGGCAGTATTGGTACCCACTGCTGCACAGCCTCACTAGCCCCCCCACCCCCCAGCAGCTACCTCTGATACCTCACCTGCTATCCTGTATTCTGGGGGGGGGGGGTATGCTGCACTCAAGACCTTCAGACACTAGTTCTCAGCATTGCTTTTTCTACCAAAACCCTACAAGGAATCTTAAGCAAGCAAGCCCTTGACATAACAAAAGGCCCAGCACCAGAATCTTGCGCTGGAAAGTGGAAAAGATTCTGCTCCTGGAGCCAGTCCAAAGGGGCAGACATGCATCTGACCTCCTTTCCTGTTCTAGACGGTCTTGCTGAGCTTCTGGAGGGTCTCCTTTCTTCCATAAAGATCCATGCCTCTTCTATCTTGGCACACCTGACAGCCATTGTTCTCCCACCCTCTCCTCGAGCATTTCCTTAGAGGAGCCTCTGTCAGGCCTCCCAGAAGACAGCCCACCCCAGCCTGGGACCTGAATTAGCTTTTAGAAAAGCTTACTGTACCTCCCTTCAAGCCTGCAGCATCCTCTGAAGTACCTCTCTTGAAAGACTGCTTTTCTGGCTATTACTTCAGCCCGGGAGTGTCGGACCTTCAAGCTTTAATTACCATTGAGCCATCTGTCTTCCATGCAGACAGGGCCTCCCTGAGAACCAATCCCTCCATGCCAAAGGTGGCTTTGAATGTTTGCCTCAACCAGGCCATCCACCTGCCCAACTTCCCTAACCCTCAGAGGGGGGAAAGGATACTACATTCTTGATGTGCACAGGTAACTCGGGTTTTATCTGGATCGTACAAAGACATTCAGGAAAACGGACAAGCTCTTGGTCAGCTTTTAAAGTCTGGGCACAAAGGAAACCAATATCCAAACAGACAATTTCCAAGTGAATAGCAGACTGCATCCAGTTTTGCTACTCCTTGCATGGAAAACTCCTCCCTAGAGGAACCCATTCCACTAGGGCAACCTCTACTTCACAGCATTCCTTAGGAGTACCCACCAAGGACATCCTGGAAGCTGCCACATGGACTTCAGTCCACACCTTCACCAAACATTACCATCTGTACCTATCCTCAAAAGCTAGGGCTGGGTTTGCCTCTGCAATTCTGCAGGGCATGCTCAGTAACTTCTACCTTCTCAGCTTTGGGAATCTTCCCAATGGTTAGGACTGCAGCAGTGAAACGTGAACATAGTACAGTTGTGTACACTCGCCATAAATGTAGATGGTGTGTTCACTGCTGCAGCCATGCTTTCCCTCTTCCCCCTGACATCCTCTTTCCTTAGAGGAACCTATTTCTATGGGGTCTCTGGCCCCAGGACTACTAATTATTAAAATTGGACTTTGGTTAAGGCAAGAAAAACTGAGGTAATGGCGTCACCTGCTCTACTTTATAGCTCTGCTGAGGTAATGTCAGCCAGCAAGTGACAGCAGCTGACGCACAGCCTTGACTCTGGTATTCGGACTGACTGAGGGCTACCACAGCATTGATAACCCAATGGTTAGGACTGCAGCGAACACTCAACATCTACATTCATGGCGAGTGCACACAACTGTACTTTCTCATGAAAATGGCCAAGGGCTAGTCTCCTCGGGCAAGAGATAAGGGATTAACCCCAACGTTGAAACTGTACATTTGACTGCCTGGTGGTTGCCCTTTGCACCTTTGAGGACCTGCAGCAGGTTTTTAAAGGTTGAGAAACCTACTTCAATTCCTTTAATGGAATTGGCTGAAGTACCATTGGCTGTCCAGTGTCTGAATTGCTCATGTCTGGCGCTTCCTATTTAGGTTGAGCTTTTAGCCATTTTTCTCTGATCTCAATTTTATCCACTTAGCAAAACTATTTCTGAAAAAGGCATGTCACATTTTCCACCTAGAGAGGTGGCTCCTTTTAATCTTGTATTAGAAAGCTACCTTTACTATTTGAACTCAGGCTGATTTTAAAGTTTGCATTGGTCTGTATTACTAGCTTGACTTAACGTGGAAGACTGTTTTTTCTTGAGTTGCAAGCTTTTGTTGTAGTTCAGTCGTACTAAGCTATCTTAAGTCTCTAAATCAGTTTTTTTGCCATTCAGTCGTACTAGACTATCTTTTTTAAGTCTCTAAATCTCACAGTTTTTTTTGCCATTCAACTGTTCATTTCCTATGAGGGTTAGAGCTGGTTTAAGGACTGGCCCAAATTCTGGAAGCAGAGCAGACCATCTCCTGTCAGTAATGGCCCTGAGTCGGGCCATAGCTAAGGCAGGGGGAAATGTGAATGGCCTTGGTCATGCAGTAGGTAACTGAAGCAAAAACTCAACTCTGTATATGGCAGAAACCAAAGTAAATTTGCAGCACACTTTCTCTCATGCGATAGTGGGGCTCTCCGTGTTGGAGCATACAGCTTTCATAGTTCTTTTGGGTTGCTGTGGAATACAGATATCCATTTAGGGCTGCCAAAACTACAAGCAGGATTCATGGTTCTCTGCCTTGAACTGTCTTGCTAACACTGCTTCAAAAGGTATGCCAATGTTTGTCCGTTATAAAACCTGTATTCGCTGTTGGGGCTAAACTCTGCTGTTATGTTCCCAGTTAGGGAGTCGCCACAGCAGAACTCCCGTCCACTAATGCTTGGCAGTGGATTTTTACGGTGCAGAGTTGCCAGCCTGACACCCAGCATTCAAAGGCGGCACATTCATTCATGCACCTACCTTCATGTCTTTACAGTCACTCAACCACTGGGAGGGCATGCAGACCACAAGGTGGTCCAGCTGAGAGGGCATGCAGACTCCACAAGGCGGTCCAGCTGAGAATCGAACGGGCAAACCTCTTGCTGTGAGACTACAATGCTACCTGCTGCACCACAGTGGCCTACAGTGTCATTGATTTTGTTTACAGGGAAAGTCCGACTTGGGACTGAGCCAATTTTCAGTGGACGCTTGAGTAGAAATGCTCCAGACTCCTGTCTTAATGTGGGAGGAAACTCACGAACGCAGGGAGGACATGCAGACTCTGCACAGAAGGCATCACAGCCAATAATCTATCCAGAGAACCTCCTGCCGTGAGGCGACAGTTACCACTATGCAGTCTGTAGAGCTTTATTCAGACAACCTCATGAGCAGTTCTTCATTTAGTCTAATGGACTGGTATGGCTCATGCCTTTTCTTTTCGTCAGATTTTACATCAAGCAAACATTTTGCTTACTAGGTTTTTACCTAGTCTTGTGTAATGGCTTTAACATGATTTGATCCCTATAATCGTGGATTAGGATTCTTATGAAGGTGCCAGTTAAGTGTTCCAGGTTTGGCTTAAGACATCCTACCCAGGGACTTGCAGCATTCATTTATTAAGGCTGAAGTTTTTGTAAACCAAACCCAGCCAGTTGGGCCTTAATACTAGTCTTCAAAGTAGAAGACTTAGTGCAGTGCTGCACCCTTAGTGCTTTTTAAGCGTCAAACAGAAAATGAAAATGTCAGATCCTGAAGTTGACACTAAAATTGAGGAAAGCGTGAAGTAATGGAACCTTCACCAACCCCACACTGGACTGGCCCTGGCAAGGGTCAGCCTTGTATATTGCCCAAACATGGTGAGAACAGAGCTCTTGACCTCATGGGCTTTTTAGGCGCAGTGTCCTTTTTCTTGACTTATTGCTGCAAGCCTTCTGTACACTGCCTGTCCAAGGTGGTGCTGGCTGAATTGGATATTTTGGTCTGGGGGGGTATAGTCTTTACTGAGGCTTTGCCCAGTTTGCCTACTTGAAGGATTTGATTGCTGTTTGTGTGGCTAACTATGATGCAGTATCAGTAGGCTAGACAATTCCATCCAACGCCCCTTTGCTAAGTTGCTGCATTGTGAAATGTCCCAGCTCAGTGTAGGAAAAGCAGTCCTCTAAGGGTTAACCATCCAAGAGGTCCTAACCATTTGGAAGGGATCAATTGTATTGCAAAAAAGGGCTTCTGGCAGATGGTAGTTTAAATGTGTGGTCTGCATCTGGGTGAGAGCCAGCCAGGGGTTAATTTGTTCCCATTCCTTTGGTCTCATTTCAGCCGCATTGGTGTTTGTTCATGATGTTCGTTTCCACTGTTGGGTATCTGCCTGCAGGTAGCACTCAGCTGGCCTGAATCAGTCTTGGATTCTTGTTAGATGCTGTGTCTTCCATGATGTTTGGTCATGAGAGATATAAAACATGTAGCTGACGCCATTACATCAGTCTTTCTTGCCACGCAGTGCCTGAAGTAGAAGAAGTTCACAAGTGCTGGTCAGCAAAACTCCTGAAACTTTCATTTGAGTTTCAGAGCCAAAGTCTTTTAAAAAAGCTAAGTACCCCATTGGGGATCCTTTTTCTTGCTCTTAACAGATGTCAGTAAAAGTTAATTGTATTACCTGTGGAAGTAAATACCTCAAAGATTTTCATTCGTACTGCATTCCTTGCTCCAGACCATGACAGCCCTTGTCTGTTTTGTGCCTTCAACTCCCAGACTATTTGTCTTTCTTTTGCAGCAAATTTATTTTGGTACTCTGTTTAACTATCCAGAGATTGCTTCGGTAAGACATCAGACTACCGCCATTCTGAACAAACAGACTGCATAGGTCTAAAGCTGCTGACTTGCGCTTCCATTAAGCTAGTTGCCAGTTCTCCGGTACTCAGTGAGGCACTTTCACAGCCCCTGATACCTGCTATTTCAGATTTGCAGGCCTCTTCTGAGACCCATTCAGAATCCGGTATGCCATGAAATGCTTTGACTGGAACCTGCAGATGTCTCTACCTTAGATGGGTCCAGAGCCGCTGTGTAGGCACTGGCTTCAGGCCTACTGACTTGAATTTCGAACGGATGCCATCTTGAAGGCCTAAAACTCTACCCACGCCTAGAAAACAGATGTCCAAACTGCATGGTCTGGCCAGGCCTATGTCTAAAAAAACAAATTAAGAATGGCTGAAGACCTCATTACTTTATTAGGGAAAGCCAGCCTTCTCCCTCTGAGACCTAAAACTGATTTTCCTTCTGATCAGGATTCTGAAATTGTTCTGATTTACCAGTATTTGTCCTTGTCTACCTATGAGGATTCTGATGCAGAGGATTCCATTCCCTCTGCTTCCCCTCCAGAAGATTTTTTTGGTGAATCCTTGCACACAGCCAGGATTACTCTGACTCCAAAAAGAGGCTTAGGGAATTCTTGCTCCTCCCTCAACACAGGCCTTTAGCTGTCCTTCCTGGACATTGTAGGTGATGCCTTCTTGGAATCTAGCCTGGCCCCAGACACTTTACCTCCATCTCCCAGGAAACCTAACGGGTATTGGAGTACCTGACTCTTGCTTATTCCTCTTAAAGAATCCTACTGTGGACCCAGAGACCATTTCCCAAAGACATTAAGGCTGCTACTGCCAAAAACCCTACTCTCCGATAGATTCCAGGGCCTTGGATAGATGGGGTAAGAATGTATACACTTCTGCTACTTTGTCTATTGGGCCTTAAACTGCCAGTTTCATATGTTAAAGTATCAGCACATATTATGGAACTAAAACAGAAAATTCCTGACTGCTGAAAATAAAGAATTACAGAATTTAGTGCATTCTGCTGAACAAGTTGGTAAATCTACTTTGCAGTGTAGTTTTGACTCATTAGAAATGTCTTGCAGGGCTGCAGTCACCTGGTCTGTACTTGGAAGGCATGCTTGGCTTAGGGAGCAAAATTTGCCAGATCGTGTTAGTTAAATTAGTGGATGCTCCCTTAAACCAAGACAGCCTGTTTGGCATCAAAGCAGAAGTATTCCTTAAAGATGGAAAAAGCTAAATTTCCTGCAAGTACAGCCTCCTAGATTTAGCAGCCATTGGCCTAAGAATTGGTCCTTTCCTGTTTTTTCCAGGCCTTCAGTCCAAACCCAGGAACAGGAAACCACCTAGGCTACAGTCTCAAAGGGCTCTCAGGCCTAAGCATTGAGGGGGGGCTCCCACTTCTAAAGCTGAAAGTAAGACACCCCCTATAGGAAAATGTTGCAGTGACTTTACCTTAAACCTTCCAAACCCTGCTCCCTTATGGGGAAAGATTGCCCTGCATGCAAAAAAGTGGGAACTCGTTACCCAGGACAAATGCCCAGCTTACTGCATATTCAGTACTTAAGAGATGCTCCACAAGGGCCTTTCCTTATCAAAAAATTCATGCCTCTGCTGTTTCAGCTCATAATACTGAACCACCCCTCTTCTTACCCCCCCCCAAAGTAATTCTTCAGAGGGGCCAAAAATGTAAGACCACACGAGCCCCCTACTCCAGCCTGAGACCTTAACTTTGTATTGGAAAAGCTCTCTACCTCCTTTTGAGCCAGCTGCAACTGCAGAGTTTAAATTCCTTTCTTGGGAAAACCGCCTTCCTTCCAGCCATTAATCTTCCATGCAGACAGGGTGTCTCTCGGGACCTATCTTTTATGCCCCAGGTGGTGTCTAGTATTGGCCCTTCAGTTCATTCATTTGTCTACTTTTCCCCCCAAATCCACAAAACAAAGGAACGAATACTGCACTCCACTCTTTGGAAGTGCACAGGCAACTTAGATTTTATTTGGACAGGACTAAGCCTCTCTGAAAATCTGCTAGTTGGCTTTGCTACGGGGGGGGGGGGGACCATTTCTAAGCAAACCATTTCTAAGTGGATAGCCCATTGCATTCATTTCTGTTAAGCACCATGGAAACCCTACCCCATAGTGGGATCACATTCCACCAGGGCTGCATCTACCTCTACAGCCTTTCTCAGAGGAGTCCTTACCAGGGACATCCTAGAAGCTGCTACCTGGAGCTCTGTACATACCTTCACCAAGCATTACCACATGCTTTATTTTTTCTAAATCCAACCTGGTTTTGCCACTGCAGTCTTGCAGGGCTTAATGGCTGGTCCAAATGCTCCAACTTCCTTCCTTGGCTTTGGGAATCAACCCAAATGTGATGACTGAAACAGTAAAACACTAACATAGTACAGTTACCATAAATGTAGATGTTAGTGTATTACTCCCCTGACTTTTCTTGGCTATACATTTCTCCTTTAGTGCATTTCAGCTTTCTGGTGCATTTGCTTTTTGTTGGTGTAACCTAACATAATTGCTTTCCATTACAGGGGCACTTCACATCTGGGGCAAGAAAAAAAATTATGTAATGGCATCTGCTGCATGTTTTATACCCCTGATGACCCGACGTCATGGAAGAGACGGCATCCGAAGCAGGAATCCAAGACTTTCATATTCAGGCTGGTTGAGGGCTACCTGCAGGCAGATGACCCAAATGTAATGACTAACTGAATACACACAACTGTACTTTTGTGATTAAGTTTAAAACTGTTTTGTCCTCAACACTGCCGATTCCCACTCAAGACTGTTTTTAGGTGCACTTTTATTGGCTACTGTTACATTGTACCTTATGCCAGGTCTCATGTGGGAGTGTGAAGATGCAGTGGTCCAAAGGCATGCAAGATGCACTTGTAGTCTCGCACTAAATCTTGCTGTTGGCTGCCTGCTCTGGATTTTCTCCTACAGTGCTCTACCTGGCACTGTTAGTGCAGGCATGCAAGCTAATAGGTTTTGCCATCATCTGTATTAACCTGTTTGGCATTGAACTTAATTGCTAACTGCATTCTTGGCAGGCTTAACTTACTGTTAGGCCAAGAGATCACACACAGAATGACAGCTTGTCAGCACGTAAGCTATATTGCTTACTAAAACCTGTTATGCCAACCATTGCCAACTGAAACATCTGATCTGAAGTAGGATATTCATTTGTCTGCAACCTGTGGGTTATGGATCCGATATCGGATCCGAACCGGCATGGTTTTCCAGCTATGGATCCAAGCTCTCAGCTCCTCCCCTCACCCATAATGCCCTGCTCTACCCTCATGACCTCAGATCTCATTTGCCGCGCATGGTGACTGGATTGGTATCTATAGCTCTCAGCTAAGTGCTAGTTTTCTATCTGTTAATTCAGAGTTTTTGAAGTTTTTTGTGCATATTTGTGTGAAAGTTTAGGTATTCCTCTTTGATAGTTTACTTTAGAGTTAAATTAAGTATTTTTTTTCCCTCCCCTCGCTGTTGGCGTAGTGTGTGTGTTGGGCCTGTGTGTGTATTTGTTTTAGTTACTTTAGTTAGTAGCTTTATAGATTGGGATGGCTGATCAGCCCAAATCTATATTTTCTAAATGCTCCGAGTGTGGCCATAAGCTCTCCCGGCTGATGGCCACACTGGTGTGTGCCTGGGGGTTGAACACCTCACATCTGGATGCTCCATTTGTGCAGGGTTCAACCCCAGGGCACTGAAGGAGCGGAGGTCCAAGCTTGTCTTGGCGGGCCTTTTACCGCCGGACTCGGCTCCGACCTCCGCTCCTTCGGGAGTAACCGTGGCTTCGGTTCTTCCCTCCGTAGCACCCCCTCCTGCTCCTGGGACTCAACCTCCCGTTTCTGGAGAGGAGAGGGATGCTAGAAAAAAGGACCGGAGTGAGAAGTACCACAAGCGGCGGGCCGAGACCTCTGTTTCGGCCCCGCCAGCCAAGCGGGCTCTCCCCCGGCTCCGTTGTCGGCTCGGTCTCCTCCTTCTCTGCTCCGGTCCCCAGTGTGCTTTTCACCGGGTCCTGAGGAGGAGGAGACCCGATCTCCGTCTAGGCTATCGAGGAGGCACTCCAGGCCTACCTCGGTAGCCTCGTCGAGATCTACATATAGCCTTCCAGATGCTGATCTGGACCGGATGATGAGAAGATTCATCCAGGCCCAGATGCAGATGGGAGTGCTTTGCCTCTCTGGGGAGCTCAACACCCTTTTTCAAACCTATTGCTCCTTCTCCGACCCGCTATCCGGGTTCGGAGCAGTTGGAGCAGAGCAGCCGAGCCGGGTGGGTCGGCACCGATAGTACTTGGTACTTCGGAACCGACCCTGCCCACGAGTGCGTCGGATCCGACCTCTCGGGGCCTAGATCCGAGCCACGGATCCGGGGACCAGTCCTCCTTCGGCGCCATCTGGCGGAGCGCACTGTCCCTTCGGATCCGAGCGCTTCGGCGCCGGCTCCGATCCACTCTTCGGATCAGAGGGGGAGCCGATTGTCGGATCCTTTGGCCGAGGTCGGCTCCCCGGCGCTTGATGTAGTGGAGAGGGCTCTGTTGAGGGTCTCCGGACCCCGGCACTTGTTCCGGCTCTGTCCCGCTCCCTCTGCACTGGGCCAGGCTTCCACCATCCGGCCCTGGGACAGCCCGCTTGTGCCCCAAGTTGCACCAATGGAACAAGTTGCTGCTTATCAGGACTCCTCTGACAGCCCCCAGAGCATGTCCCTCGCAAGCATACGTGCAAAAGGAGGCACATTGACTCCCCCGAGTCTCTCACAGAAGACACGGACTTGGAGGAAGGGGAAGGCTCCCCACGGTCACCCCCCGAGGATGTCTCATTTGGAGACATCATGGAAATGCTCCGTATAAGGGGGGGTGGTCTGCCCCTAAGTCTTCCTCGGACGAGTCCGTGTTCTTGGAGGCATTTGAAGCGGGCCCGTCTACCTCTTGGGTGTCCCCTCCTGCCAACCCCCTGGTGGACCTTATTACCACCAGGGCGTGGAAGGAACCGGACACTGTGGAGCCAATTCCTAAGAGGCCAGATAGGATCCTTAGCCCACCGTCCGACCGTGCCCATTGGAGTAAGGGGCCTCCGGTAGATGCCATGTTGACGGCGGCGGCCACCAAGAGGGAACTGGCTCAGGAGAGTCCCTCAGTCCACCCCCCGAGCAAGGTGTCTCGGATGATGGACCGCTTGGGGAAGCGGATGTTTAGTTCAGCGGCCTTCTCGGTAAGGGCGCTGAACTACTTGGCACATGTCATTAGGATGCAGCGAGATCTTATTAAAGAGTACGCTGCATCTCCCCCAGAGTCCAATTTTGGAGGAGGACAGGGTTCTGCACTCCACCTGTATGGCCACTCTTAGGTCAGTAACTAATACCTCTATGCGGCTACTCTCCCATGCAACGGAAGGCGCCGCTAGAGCTGCGGGGACAGGACTAGTCACTAGACGTCAGGCCTGGCTCTGTCACTGCGATTTTTCTGAGCCCTTCAAAGCGTCATTTTAACGCCTTTGATGGTTCTGCTCTTTTGGCAAAACCGTTCGCGACGTTGACCCAGAGCGAGAAGGACGGAAGACGCTGTCTGCCGTCGGAATCCGCTTCTCTGCACCCCGGAGCCCCTACTCTGGGAACCAAAAGGGTCAGAAGAAGATGTGGTTCCGGAAGTCGCAGCAGTCCCAGCCTGCTCCGGACAACCAGTCCTTCCGTGGCAGAGGAGGACAGGGAGGACGCCGCCCTAGAGGCAGAGGGGCTCCCAGAAACTTCGGGTCCAGGGAACCTTTCTCTGAACGGCCCGCGCAGCAACCCTGAGGGGTTGCCCGACTGCTCCACTCTGGAGGCAGTCGGGGGACGTTTTTCGGGGCACCTAGTGGCTTGGGAGTCCATAACATCGGACCGCTGGGTTCTCCAAATCATATCCAGAGGATATCGCATCCCTTTCTTTCACCTTCCAAAGTTGAAGTCCCTCCCAGACGTCCCACCCGGTCAACGGGAGGCTGCTTTGGCAGAAATTGGCCATCTGCTAAAGAAAAGAGCCATCCAGCCCGTCCCCCCAGACCAGATCGGATCAGGGTTCTACTCCAGATTCTTTTTAGTGCCAAAGACGGGGGAACTAAGACCAATCCTAGACCTCTCTCTCTTGAATCTGGCAGTCCCCAAAGAAATTCCGAATGGTCACTCTGCAATCTATTCTCCCCCTTCTGGGAGAAAATCACTGGATGTGCTCGATAGACCTCAAGGACGCGTACTACCACATCCTGATGGACAGGCGCTCCAGGAGGTTTCTCCGCTTCCGGCTGGGAGCCAGTCACTACCAGTTCCGGGTCCTTCCCTTTGGTCTCACCACAGCCCCCAGGGTGTTCACCAAAGTATTAGCAGTGGTAGCGGCCCACCTGAGGCTTCAGGGAGTGCAGGTGTTTCCCTACCTGGATGACTGGCTTCTTACCGCCCCAACAAGGCATCTACTTTTATTGGCGCGAGACTCCTTTCTCCATCTTGCTCCCTTTCTGGCCATCACAATAAATACAAAGAAATCCAACCTGGCGCCCACACAGCTCTTAGATTTTATAGGGGCCAGGCTAGACACAAGGAGTTTACGAGCCTTCCTCACTGCGGGCAGGGTTCAAAATCTGCAGCTCCAGGTGCGGGCCATTCTCCACTCAAGTTCCGTTCCGGCGGAGTTGGTCCTGAGGGCTCTAGGGTCCATGGCATCTGCTATAGCACTTCCTCTTGCCTGGCTCAATATGCACATTCTACAGTGGACGCTCAGTACAGTGGTCATACCTTGCTCTCCCCATGCATCATCCCATAGCGATCAGCAAGGCTTGCAAGCGGTCCCTCTTGTGGTGGCTTCACTCCCCGGATCTCCACAGGGGCTGCCCTTTTTGTGCTTCTCCCCCTCTCGCCACGGTGACCACGGACGCCTCCCGCCTCGGGTGGGGGGGCACTTTGCGGGCCGGACCGTCCAAGGCACGTGGGACGATTCAGAGACCTTACTGCATATCAATGTTCTAGAGATGAGAGCAGTGCTCTTAGCGTTGCTAGCACTTCAGGACTTTCTTCCCTTGGGAACAATTGCGATTCAATCGGACAACATGTCTGTTGTCTGGTACATCAACAAGCAAGGGGGAACAAGGTCTTACCCTCTTTGTCGAGAAGCCATGAGAGTTTGGGAATGGGCAATCTCTACTAACCGCTTTCTAATAGCAACGCACATTCGGTCGGTCCAACATCCTAGCGGACAAGCTCAGTCGCACCATTCTGACCCCTTACGAGTGGTCTCTCAATTGTCGAGTAGCGGAACGCATATTCGCACGGTGGGGAACCCTTCATGCGATCTTTTGCCTCTCCCTCAAACACCAAGTGCGACAGTTTTTCGCTCTGATACCTCCTCCGGAGGTACCCCAAGAGACGCTCTGGTGCATGCTTGGCCACCCGGTCTTCTGTATGCTTATCCACCCTTGCCTCTGATGCTCCAAGTTCTTCAGAAAGCCTCTCGGGTGGGTTGCAGAATGATTCTCATTGCTCCGTTTTGGCCTCGACAGATCTGGTTCCCCTTCCTAAGGTCTCACTCGGTGAATCCTCCTTGGATTCTAGATCCCATCCCGGATCTGATATCCCATCCATCCTGCATTCCTCCTCGAATCTGGACAACCTGAAGCTGACCGCTTGGCTGCTCCAGTTCCACTCTTGATCAGGACTCGGTATTTCGTCACGGTTAAGGCAATTTGGTGGCAGCTCATAAACCATCCACTAGGAAGGTTTACCGCAGCAAGTGGAAACGTTTTCTTTGTGGGGGCGGCAAGGCCTGAATCCCTTCACGGTTCCTCTTCCATTAGTGCTTGACTTTCTAACCACTCCAACGATGGTGCCAGCAGTTCCACAGTCAAAGTACAACTGGCGGCAATTTCTCATTATCACATTGGCCATGACTCTAATCCTCTTATGTCAGCCAAATTGTGTAAAATTTTCTTAAAGGTACTTTTCTTCTCAGGCCCCCTATAAAACAAGCGGTTCCTCCTTGGGACCTCTCTGGTTCTACAGGCCTTGACCGCCCCTCCTTTCGAGCCAGCGGCTACGGTGGATCTCAAATTCTTGTCCTACAAGACAGCCTTTTTGGTAGCCATTACATCGGCCAAGAGAGTTTCTGAGCTTCAAGCATTATCAGCTAAACCTCCTTACTTGGTATTTCATCCGGACCGTGTCTACCTCAGGACCAACCCGTCCTTTCTTCCTAAAGTCGCTTCTGAAGCAAACATCAATCAGTCCATTAACCTCCCTGTTTTCTTCCCTAAATATGAAAACAAAGGTGAATATAAGCTCCATTCATTAGATGTTCACAGGCAACTTAGATTTTATCTGAACAGGACGGCTGGTCATAGGCAATCCGACCAGTTTATTTCCTTTGCAAAATTCAATTTGGGCAAGCCAATTTCTAAAGTTTCTCTGTCCCGCTGGATTTCAGTGCATCTTATTGGCTTATCAAGCTTCAGGAAGGCCCGCACCGGAGGGTGTTCATGCCCATTCAACCCGGTCAGTATCTACCTCGGCAGCCTTCAAGGCTAGGATTCCTCTAGATGATATTTGTGCAGCAGCCACGTGGGCTTCATCTCATACTTTTATTTCCCACTATAAGTTGGATCTTGCATCTAGGGGTAGAGCATCCTTTGGCTCCGCGGTGCTCCGGAATATCCTTCCATGATGGCTGCCCAAGATTCAGGTAGCTGGGGACTCTGTCCCACAGGTTGCAGACAAATGAATATCCTACTTCAGATTTAGAAGTTATGTACTCACCATAACGTTCCATCTGAGTAGGTGTATTCATTTGTCTGCAACCATCCCGCCCTCCTATTCCCCTGGCCTTTCAGTTTCCTGCATATTCTATGTTACCCTTTTCAGGGTGTTGCTTTGGCAAACTCTATCTGAGGTCATGAGGGTAGAGCAGGGCATTATGGGTGAGGGGAGGAGCTGAGAGCTTGGATCCATAGCTGGAAAACCATGCCGGTTCGGATCCGATATCGGATCCATAACCCACAGGTTGCAGACAAATGAATACACCTACTCAGATGGAACGTTATGGTGAGTACATAACTTCTAATTAATTCTGTAGATTACTGCTGCCGTCAGTAGCAGATGAGCTCTCTAGGTTCAAACTTCAAAACTATAAGCTGAAACTGGTTTCATATTTTTGACTGCAGTTCATTGGAGCTTTGACTGCACTTCAGTGCGGCCATTAGTGTGGCATTTGGTTCTGGAATTTAGCTTGTGTAAATGTAGGGTGCCTGTGCAGCTTAACCTATGGTGTAACTTGTGAAATTCTCATGCCAGAGAAAGTGTCCAACTAGGTTTGGAAGACTAAAGTGCTTCCATAAAGTGTATTGCTTAATCTTGTTCATGATCCCAGATGACATTTTGTACGGTTTTCAGAACCCTTGTAGGGGAGTTAACCCCAAAGGTGTACCAGGACACATTTACAGCTCCAAACTAAGCAAGTCTTAAGTCTGTAGGCTTGCTGGAACAGGCCATAGTCAACTTATGAGAACATTGACAAAAGTTAGGCCTTTAGAGAGGGGAGCATGACCACAGAACCTAGATTCATCCTTAATCCAAGAGCAGCGGGGAAAGTCTTAAACCCCCTGAGACAGCCACATCATTGGCTACTTTCTGACATTGGTATTTCTGAATTGAGTTTGTGTCAAGACTCTAAGCAGATACAGAATACAGAAGGTGGAATTGGTAATGCACCTTGGGAGAAAATTCTAAGCTGCAGGTCCAAACCCTGCCTTATGGTGTGCAACTTGCCCCTCGCCCCATTATTGGTTTAGGCTGTTTTGGGATTTCTATTTAAAACCTGTTGCCAGGCCCAGGCAGATATTTCGTGTAGGGAAATGGTTGTCTGTAGGGTTAATACTAGGGTGTGGGTGTTGGCTTTCATCTGTAGGTTGAGTTTGCTCTTAGGAAACTAATTTGGGGTACTTGGAGTGCCTCAAGTGGCAGTCCAGGAGGACTGCTTCATCCCAGAAAAGTCTTTATCTCCTGGGACAGGACTGTGAATATCTTTGCTATTTTACGGATTCTGGAATGCTTTGCAGGATGCTTTTAGGGTGACTACTTGGAGCTTGTGTCCTAATGAACCTGACCATTTTGGAGGGAGCTAAAAGGCAGTCTTAAACCTGGGAGCAAACACTCAACCTTGGTAGCCACAAGTGTGGCTCTGTAGTGCTTGAAAATTACTACTGGACTAATGAATTAAAAGTGCATGCAGTGCAGTAAAGTATTTGCTCCTTGCTGATTTCTTTTTTGCATGTTTGTCGCAATTTCAGATCAAACAGATCTAAAGGTTAGACAAAACGCAAGTAAACAAAATGCAGTTTGTAATTAAGGAAAAAACTATCCAGACCTACATGGCCCTATGAAAAAGTAATTGCCCCTAAACCTAACAGATTGTGCCACCCTTGGCAGCAACTGCAATCAAGTGTTTGCAATAACTGGCATCGCTGTTGAGGGAGGTTTTCCAAGCATGAACCAAGGTAATTCCACATCTCAATTGTATTAAGTCTGGATTTTGACTGGGTCACTCCAAAACCTTTTGTTAAGCCATTTAGAGGTGGTCTTGCTGGTGTTTAGGATCATTGTCCTGCTGCAGAGCCCAAGTGCACTTCAGCTTGAGGTCATGAACTGGTGGCCAGACATTCTTCAGGATTTTTGGTGGAGCAGAATTCATGGTTCCATCAATCACAGGATGTCCAGCCCCAGGCCATCACACTACCACCACCATGTTTACTGTTGGCATGTTTTTTTCTGAAATGCTGTTAATTTGCACCAGATGTAATGGGACACCACCTCCAAAAGTAACTTATTCGGTCCACAGAACTTTTTCCCAAAGGTCTAGGGATCAAGATGTTTTTTGGCAAAAGTGAGATGAGCCTTTGGTCAGCAGTGGTTTTCACCTTGAAACTCTGCCATGCATGCCATTTTGCCCAGTCTTTCTTGTGGTTTAGTTATGAACATTGACATTAACTGACACAAGTGAGGCCTGCAGTTCTTTAGATGTTCTGGGTTCTTTTATGACCTCTTGGATGAATCATTGCTGTGCTGTTTGGGTAACTTTTGCAGGCCAGCCACTCCTGGGAAGGTTCACCACTATTCCAGGTCTCAATTTGTGGATAATGCTCTCAGTGGTTCGCTGGAGTCCCAAAACTTTAGAAATAGATTTGTAACCTTTTCCAGACTGCTGTCAATGTTTCTCAGCTGTTCTGAAATTCTGTTCCGGAATTTCTGTAGATCGCAGATTGCTTGTCTTTCCCTCTTGTACAAGAAAAATCTGTTGCACTGTTTTGCAGACAGCTGAGATTTTTAGTAGCAGAGGGGGTGCCGCAGTCTAAGCAGACAATTTGTAAACTCATTACATTACGTATTGCAGTAAGATTTCTGGGAACCAGAAGGGAGTGGGGAAAGTACTCTGGACATTTTAAAGGGGGGATAATGTGCACACAGTACAGGTTGTTGCATAATCCATGCTGGAGGTTTCTCTGCCATCTGTACAGGCTCCTGCAGTCCTTTGGGCCACCTTGGAATATTTATCTGCAGCAGTGATCCATATGAACATTGCATCTATTGTGTAACTTAGATCAACTGGGATTATTGCAGTAGTACATTTACTGTTGTCCATTTAGCTTGAACTGTGGCTGGGGTGTTTCCAAAATGCCTTCCGTGCCTTTTTCCTTTTCTTTGACCTGCCATTTTTTTCATGCCGTCTTTGGGAGAACTGGGTTTTCTCCCAAGTTTGAGTGGGAGTCTTATGGGGACTCACTTGGGAGAGGACACCAGTTTTGTTGGGATCAAAATGTGAATGCTTTTAAAAACATTTGTCACCAAGACACAGGTGAACATTAACAGACAATTTTAACACTGTTCCATTTAAATATGAAATAGCACTATTTGCTAGTATCACCAGTTAAACATTAAAAAAATTGTCCAGTTCCTGCCTTCAATAAACCCACTCCTAGACATGTGCATTGTTCCCACAATTTCCATTTAGAAAAGGAGAAAATTACATAGAAATAAAGATCCCTTTCCTGTTTTTTTGTAATACCTCAAATGTAGTATGGGTGAATGTTTTCAGATGTGTCTATGTCCTAAGAAAGTTACTGTGGATTTCATTCTGCAACACTTGTGTTGCTAAAGCTTTTACCTTTATGGAAAGTTCTCAGTTAGGTGGGCCCAATTTCCTCCTGCACTTTCTAAATTCCTCAGTTTCAGAATCTGTATGCAGAAAAACTGCCAAGGCAGGTCCAGGCTAATTCTCATAGCCCTAGTCTACTCTTGACAAATGTGGTTACCCTGCTTTCTCCTGTTTGAGACTCTTGAGGCCCTTCAAAATATCCTGATTTGTGACCATACCGGTCAACCTCTTAGAGCAATTAATCTGGACATAGCCTACAATGATTTTGGGGGGGGGGGGGCGGCAAATCAGATTTTAAATATTGCTCTTACAAAGTTGATAGAATAGGTTTTGCATTAGCATGAATTTTCTGAAGGATGTGGAGTCTTAAACTCGGATGTTTGTCATTATTTAATGACTTGAATCCTCTGCTGTTTGCCAGAAAAGTACAGAGTTTAGGAGGAACACCTCAAAAAATGAGGCAAATCTGGACATTCTGTGAACCTCTATACAGTTGAGAGGTAGGCTACCTCACCTTAGCATGGTTAGTTTATTCAGATTTCGCACTAAGGCCCATCAAACCTAAGGTGGTGCAAATCCTCTTCAGCGACCCACTAATTTTTGTTCACAAATGCATTCTTCTGCAGGGCTGGTTCAAATTTCTTTCCTGTTGCTTAATATGAGATTTGTAGAAATAACAGCCATTGGTGGTTAGACCATTTTTGCAGCCAAAGTTCTGCATTCATGGAATACTTGGACACCACCTGAAGTTCCTCTTAATAAATCCACCTTGCAGCCATCTGATTGGTCTTGTTTCCAGTGCATTTGTAAGACTTTTAAACCCTTTTGTGTTACGTTCCACATCTAATCCTCTTAAGTACTTGAATGGCATTTCTTGGACCATTTTTTCTAGTGTATTCAAATTCAGGCCTTGTGGGGAAACCTGTGCCCAATTTTAAAAGTTGTGATCTGGTCCTGCCTTTGAACATCTACTGCATCCTTTTTTAACATTGTAACAATTTCATGTATAGTTTTCCAGTGACTTGTTTAATGTATGGTCTTCTCTCTAGCACTGATTAGTGACCACTTGAGCATTTTTCAGAGAAGCATCTTTAAATTTGTACAGCCTCCTTTAGATTTTTGACTAGACATCAAGTTGGTTGTAATCTCTTTTCCAAGTAGTCTTGTTTGTTCAGTTATCAGAGGTAGATGTCCACCAAAGAGCTTTGGTCTGTTCTACCACTAGCTAACAAGGATACTCCCTTAAGTGTGGAGTAGTGTCCGTGGTGCAACAGGTGGCATACATTTGGAAGGGCCAGTAGGCTGTGGTGGTTTTACTGCAGCAGGTGATTGGAACTGCTGACACTGCAGTGAAACATAAAGGAGGTGCTGCATTCTTTGGTGTCCTTAAAACCTGTAAGTCTCATCTAATCTGCTTGAGTAGGTTTTGGCCTCGGATGGATGCAAGATCTCATGGTACCTGTTAAGATGCACGTACACCTTGGGTATCTTGAAAACCCATTAGCCTAGTGGGAGTAATCCGTTAGTAATGAAATGGAAAGGGGAACATGGGGGCATATGCTCTGGGACTGCTCCAAGCTGCAAAAGTACAAGATGGGGAAGTGCTAGGTTTAGGACATTGGGGAAATGACAGGGTAACTGGCATGTTCTCAGCTGGGGAAAATACAGTTAACACTTCAGCTAGGGCATTGGTGACCTTGTTCGTGGTGGCAAGACTTCAAGAAATTTAAAAGTTTGGCAGGCCGGAAATGGAGGGAAAGAAACATACCATTGAGGATGGAGGGGATAAAGCTAGACTGAAGTTTATAGAAGAGAAATGGGATCTCTGATCTCTGGGGAAAGTGCATCTGAGAGGATTCTCACTAGAGTGAATGAAAATGGGGAATGGAAAATCCACTTCTGCGAGGGAGGATCAATATTGACCCGGACACCAAAGAATAAATACTTAGACTCTGGCATAAGATTTTACTTAGGATAATTTTTAGAGCATTTAGAAAGGTACCTTTCCTTAATATTTCTACTATTAATAGTTGTAACAGTGTTTAAGTTAATCATACAATGTGGCGAATTATGTCAAAGTTCACATGTACTTCACTGTTGTATATGGTAGGCCGTGCTGTTTAGGTTTCTATTTCAGTGTACCTAGTTTTCATTCTTGTTGATGTGGCCTGTGATAGGCAACCCATGGCATCAGTGCTGGATTGGCATTGCTACCCATTTTGGTTGGCAGGCCACTGGGGGCAGCAGAAATGCATCTTGCCCAGGGTTTAGTGTAAAATTGCTTTCATGCAGAGTTTTCCATGCTTTTCACCACCCCGCTTTTATGGCATTTTGCAAGTGAGTTTTTCCCAGGCACCTTTCTAGAATTCACTTGACATAGCGTTTCATTCATATAAACGCTAACATTTTACGTATATTGCTGTGGGTCTCATAATCTAAGCAACTTTACATTAAATTTTTGCCTTTTTAAACTAAGATCTTTATTAACCATCACTTACGTAAAATGAAAACCACATCAATACAATCATAATTCCAAGCACTTTTGCATCACAAACAATACTGACACATTCCCAGTTGAAAATGTACGTCATTATCTACCCAGTGTGTAACCATTTTTGATATTTTTCAACATCCTTTCCTAGAAGGATGTTTATGCATAGTGCTGCATTTTCAAAGTGACAAGTTCTGGCTTGCAGAGAGCAATGCAAGGAAAAGGGAATACTGACTGCAGTCTGTCTTGAGGATTGATGTGCTCATCCAGGTCTAGACTAGTGACATTTCGTGTGGTTTCTTACTGTCCAAATTCAGCCACTTTAGACCCATCTAATTATGCCTGTTTAGTGAGGTACTGCCCATTCCAAAAACTCTCACCACTATTCATGTTTGTAGGAGTGGCTGTCTGACATTCCCACCCTTTCTTGGGTGGTCCTCCCCCTGTCCCTCAAGAGGGGCGCACAAGAATTGTTGGAATTTGATCTTTCTGGATGAGTTCATGTACGTATTTTCTCCTGCATGTAGTTGGGCTCCCAACTGGGGGATTCTTCTGGCGAAGCTTTGAAGTATTGTATTGTAAAAATTGTAATAAGATGAAAAATATTTGAGGTATTTAAATATTGGATTTGTAGATTTCAAACTTAATCCTACCAATCCTCTTGCTCCTTAATGCTTTAAATTTGTCCTTAATCCCCACTCAAAGCTGTCATCCCAAGGAAGCTTTGTGAAATACTTGTACATAAAGCTTTCTAAAGGGCCACACTGGCACCACAATATTGAGCTTTCCAAACATCACTAGAAAGGAAATTTTCAAATACTGCAATGTAAATAGCTAGGTAAAATACAATGGCAAAACTACTTAAAAGGATTTTCTAATGGACATTCCAGATAAAGGTGTGGGTTGATGTGCAGTGGGCAACTTTTCTGGTACTATAAGAAATCTGCATGGATAGGCTGCAACTGCTGGGTGTATTACAAAGCCATATGTATCATTTAGTTGTTTAGTTTGTATGGCTGTTAACAGCCACTTGATAGAAGTGTTCTAAGCAGGTAAGAAAACAGGGTTGACAATACAAAATATGATAGCAAGGGATGGAAGTCCCCCCAACCCAAGAACCACCGTCCTATATCTGTGCCTTGCAGCCTTTTTTGAGCTGCAGCACACTTGAGTTTGGTTCCAGGCAGTCCAGTATGGGAAGGCTGTATTTTGAAAAGGGGGGGGGGGTGTACACGAATTTTTCCTTTATGGGGAGTACCCTAGGACTCTTTTTTTTTTTCTGACCAAACTTGAGTTGGCGAAGCATTTGAATTGTAGAAAGTGTAGGCTGGAAATGAGTCGTTTTCACTGTTCTATTTGTCTAAGCTGAGCATCCTGAATGTGGAATTAAAATGGTATTTAAGACCCTTGTGCAGTGCTTGCCTGTCTGGATCTAAAAGATGCCTGCTTGCTTTAAGGTCAAATGCTTCCTTGGGTTCAGAATGGGGGAGACACTTACTGCTGCTTACTCTGTTGGTTCAGAGTCTTGGTCATATGCTTTTCCACGGTGCTTAGTTGAGGATAAGTAAATGTGCTGTTTAAGGAGTGCCGCCACTGACCAGAAGGGGTTGGGAGGATGCTTCTGTCTAGAAACCTGCATGCATCCTAAAAAAGGGACTTTCAGATGTGAATTCCTGTGGACTTGATAGACAAGTTTCAATGAGGTTGTGACAACCCATGAGCATTGTATTTAAACAATGTTTCAGGCGTTGCATGCATTTTCTCCCTACTTTTTCTAGGGCAAGTGGAATTGCAACAGATATCTGAGCATTTTAACCAGTGTGGAAAGTTGTACACTGCTGGCCACTGGCCTTGAGTTGGTGATTTTTGTAGCTTGGCAAGCACATTCTTGTCATTGGAACTGATGATTTAAAGGATGTAGCTAAATATTCCCCAAGAATAATAGCTTATGAAGCTTTAGTTCGTGGCAATTATCAAGCTTCATTTTTCACAGCTGTGCATAGTTTGAGCTTCTGCTCCTTTTCAACATTTTCATAGGTGAGAGCACCTTTAGATTCTCTGCCACTTGGTAAGTGAAAGTAATTGCAGAGCCCAGATTTTTTGTTTGCAGAGAAACAAGAGCAGGGTTGGGTTACTACTCGGTGCATGATTTCCAGTTTCTGATTTACTATCGACAGTTGAATTGTATGTTTTGAATACTTGAGATTTTGTGGACCCTTTCCAGATGTTTCTATTTGTTTGAACATATTGGTTGTCTTCCAGAACCTGTAATTTATACAAGCACATGAGGTACAGTATTTTCAACAGCTTTAGAATTAGATTAGTATATTCATGTATTTAGACAGTTTTGACCAGTTTGTAATTGCTGCATTGAGTAGCATGGCCATGGCTACTGTGCAGCTAAATAAGCTTAAATATGTTCTTCCACAAAGGCATTTTCCTTTATGGAAATGAGTTTCATTTTAGTCAGTTGCAGTAATGTTTTTAATAGTTATAGGTTTGTAGTGGCATGTAAATTTGATTTCCAATGAGTAGGTATCGTAACAGATTGTTGTATTAAGTAAGGAAGGGGTGCATATTGGGGACCACAAAGCATGCAATGTAATTCATAAACTAATGCTTAAATTACCCTTTTTTCCTTTTTATGTTCCTGGTACCTGTGGATTCGGCCAATGGTGATTGTATCGACGAACCTGACTACGGAATTCTTCTGTAATTGTATATACTTAACATGTGGACTTCAACACCAATATCTGAACTGTAAATTTTTTCCAAATAGCACGCTGAGCGTTACAGCCAGGCAGCAGCAGCCGCAGCAGGGTCTGTGCCTGTAGCTGGTTCCAGAGGAATGGGATCTGGTGCTGGGTTTGGTAGAGGGCGTGAAGAATATGATGGTCCTAATAAAAAGGCTAGATACTAAGTGCCCTAAAGCGACCCCTGTAGGCATCCATTCCATTGTTCAGAACCCTTTTTATTCTTGCATTTTAGTGAGACAATATTTTATGATTGTTAGTTGTAATACCTTTGTAAATGACTTGAGAAACGTTTAATTGTGTTGCACTGTTCTGGAAGAATGGTTGTGTGACTGTAAGTATAATTTCCTTAACTTCCTGCAGTGTCCTTTGTGCCATCAATTCCAAAAAAATGTATGGTCTTTTTTTTACTGTAATTAAAATAAATGCCACAGTACAAGGTACTGATGAGTATCTTAACAGTTGTTGTGTAATGTTTAAGTTCCAAGATGCAAAGCATGATTAGGTGTGAATAGAATAAGATTTCAGATGCTTTACATTGGGGGGGGGACTTGTGTGGATGAATGTAATTTGCACTGTCCTTTCATATCTTTAACATGCTAATTGAGATGACTGTCATACACCTTCAAACGTTTCTTTTGAACACTTAACAGTGGGAGACGAGTGGTGCCCCTTGCATTCTTAAGATGGCCATTTTAAACAGATAAGCACTCTGAACGGAGTTCAGAATGTAGTGCAGGTTTCTAAAGTCCTAATGTGCAGTAACAGCGTTTTTCATCTGGTAGAGTAACATTACCAGAAATATGGTTTGTAACTTTATCTGTTTTTTGCAGGCAGATGTTACATTTTTCGGTTACTGTTACAGCCATGATATGGGGATCTCAAGCCACCTGACCAAAATTAAAGAACCGAGCGTACTTCTCGTGGCTAAGCTATTGCATTGCTTTGGATATCCTGTGTTTTGTCATGTTTTAGAGCTGTCTTAATATCTTGTTGATCAAATTGATTAGTCTGGCATTGGTCTAGGCCTGTAACGAAGTAGAAGCAGGCGAGTACTAGGCTGGTGAACTTTTTGTATTTTCCTTTTCAAGTTTAACTGGGTGTCTGCAGGGAGGACACGATACAGACTGTAGCAGAATAGGTGAATTTGTCAGATTACTATACCTAGTTAACAAAGACTAGTGAATGCCCTTCATATTTATCTGGGCTTTTGTCCAATAACTTTGAGGTGAAGAAAGAATACCTAAACTTGCCTCAATTTTATTCATTTAAGGTACATTTGCCCCACAAAGTGACTATGCAAACAGGTCAGATTCCACAGATTACCATGATTATCAGGTGCAGAGCATGTCCCGGATTATCATTTTTGCCAGTGTTTCATCTGAAACTATTAAGGAGGCTGTCAAAATGCATGTCGGCAAAAAGTTGCCACCTTTTTTAGACGGGGGGGGGGGGACATGTTTGAAAAGAAATCTGAACTAGTTAACTTGAGACTTTAGGTTGGGAAAGGTCAGTTCCATGGATGCATTTAGTACATCCCATAGCCCTAATGTCGTAACAGTCCTGCATGTTGTGCTCTTATGGCCTAAACTGAGTAAGCCAGTGTCAGTCTACAGTGTGTGCATCCTGAAACTGATTTAGGTTAGGAGATGTCTGTGCTCACAAGAATTTGGGGCCAGGTCAAGTTCAAAGGTCCATAGTGACGCCCACCTTTCCAAGTGCTATGTAAGAAGGCTGGCTACCAAAGCGTAAACAGCTGCCCCTTGAGTCACTTGCTCTAAGCCCCAACAATCCTACCAGTAACGGAGTTAAACTGGCTCAGAGTCCTATCGTTTGGGCTCTGACCTGACTTATAGGTGTCACATTCCTCCACCCTAAAGAGACTGAATTCCATCAGTTCCCCTGATGCCACCACTTGTGATATGGGGATATTGTTACCACATGAGCTGCCACTTGGGTGGCTAAAGGAAACTTCAGTGTGGAGTCCTTCAGTAAGTTACCTGAACTTTAATGGGACTGGAGTCTTACAGTTTTCCCTTCCGGACCAAAAGACTCTAAAACTCTTTGAAGTAATTTCCACTAGAGCTAACATCCCAACCCAAATACATGTTCTGCAGAAATTGTCATGACCACAGAAAACAGTAGGTATGACTTATGGACACGGCAATCTGCTTCGAGAGAGCAAGATATCTTTGAAGTGTGCGTACTTCCAACTCTTCTTATGGCTTTAGTAATTGCTGTTGGGACCCCTTTCCAAAAAGACTGGAAAACAAAGGAAATTGGTGCCTGGAGCACATGTTAAGCAACTCCATCACAAAGAAGAACAGTCTGTCAGTCTTCAGTAGTTGAGCAGCTGACGTAAGGCCTGGGGGCTTCAAGTTACAGTGGTTGCTCTACCCGCCTGAATTTTCGTATTCCTCCAAAAACCCTATCCCCAGCCATTTGAGTATCACAGTAAGGGTGTTAAACCACCATTGCTGTGGTACAACTGCACACAAGCTGTTTTGAGCGTCTCCAGATGTTACTCTTGGATCTGTGGTCAAGCCACAAGTTGTCCCACCAGTTTCCAAAAACTAAACTGCCTATTCCTAGCATAGATTGATAGTGAGCCATGTAAGTTGCCCTCTAGCAGGTGAGTGAGTTCTATTAAAACTGCCTCCTACCCTGGTGTGAATCTTGGATGCAAGCTGTTTGTATGGGGTCCAAAATAAGGATTTTAATTCTGCAGTTCCTAATGCCAAGCAATCCAACTTGGGAGACTATCTGCTTGTCTTTACCCCATCTTACAGGATCATAGGAAGTTGCAAGTTTACTAGGCTGTTGGCCCGGAGGCCCTTGTAAGCCTAGCTAAGAATTTAGTCCATGTTCCAATGAGTTGGCACCTGATGCCACTATCCAGCAGGGACACAGGTGGAATCCCAAGGGGTGTATTCTGTTCCCCATCCAGTTATCCAGGTTGCACTTACAAAGGGTTAATGAGGTAGTCTGACATGAAGTGAGTTTATTCTACAAAAGGGGGAGTCTCTGGGACCCTTGTCCCCCCTAAAAGTCCTGTTGATGTTGCAGACCAGGTTGAGGTCACTCATGCAGGTTACTCTAGTGGAACCTGATATGCAGCAGTCGCATCTGGCAGGGTGTGAGATTGCTTTGTATGCCAGACGGGTCACCTCTGAGGAGTCTGGAGGAGACTAGAGGCACACGTCAGTTTAGTGTAGATGTCGGGGGGGGGGGGTGTTGTATCTTTGAGGCCATTTTCATTTGGTAGAAAGGACCCAGTTTCTACAGAATGTAATCGGTGATTCCGCACTTCCCTGTTGGACTTTGGACAGAATCCAGTTTTGAGTACTGGCAAAATTTATTTGGGGTACGCTTGGATGCCAATACAAAAGTTTACCTCCCACGAGACTTCTGGGCTGCCAGACAGTTGAGCATAGGTCATGTGGTTTCCACTATTCTAGTGGCTTATCTGGCAAGAATGCATATGAAATTGAGTTTTTCTTTTAGAGTAATTGGGGCTAGTTGTCCTGGTCCCTGAATTGCAACATAGCAGTTCTACCCTGTCCATAATAAAGTGGCTGAAGTGATTAGATTCACCAAATGCAAAATAAGGGCATGCTCTTCAGTCTGCCTACCAATGCCAAAGATGCTTCTGACATGGTATAGGATGCCCATACCTTGTGCTTAGACATGCAGGCCATTTGGATTCCCAGGAGCGATACATTACTTGCAAGCCATAAAAATGTTAAGCTTTCAGTGCATTAAGTTCACTGGCCTTTGATACAGTTGCTGACATTACCACAGTTAAGATGGAGAAGAGGGGAAGCATGTTCTTGCATCTGCTAACTAGACACCTTCTGTACCTCAGTGGTGTAGTGTGGATAGACCAAGTAAGACATCTAAAAGTTCATCAGACTACAAATTAATGGGAACAGTGAATTCCTTCTGAAGAATGGGAGGTATTTGCTTTTTCCTCTAGGACTAGTTTTTCAATGCCTATGCTCCATGGAGTAGTTCAGAAGCTTGGGAAGGAGAAGCCTGGATATTTTTTTTTGTGCCAAATTCACTTGCTCCAGATGGCTGGAGAGAAGTTTGTTGGTACCTTAAGCATGTGATCCTTCTGAATCAGTCCTGTTTTGCTAAGTAAGGTGGTCCATGTGATTCTTTCAGTGTCTGTGGCTTTGCTTTTGCACTTGGCTGTACATCTTTCAGTCACTGCTAATCTTTGGATCCCCTGCTGGTATGTAGACCTTCAGTTAATTCCTGAATGGCATCCCCACCAGAGACACCCCCCCTCAGTTGAAACCTGCCCTATAAACAGCTGCTACAGTGCTATTAGTTTGACCTTTCACCCCAGCAAATGCAGTTTGAAAAGTTTAACTGATGCAGAGCTACTACAAACTGTAGCCCTATCAAGCGATTTTACTGTTTAGTTTTTCTTGAGTAAAGGGGATTTTACTTTCTATGCTCATAGAAAAGTACCCATTTGCAACTGAAGCCACTCAGATCATCAGATTGTTTTGCATAAAACAAAGGTTGTCAAACTCTGAGCAGCACACTCCAAGCATGGTCTATAATCTACTATTGACAGGATATCACAGGGAGATTTAGACCCCAGTCAAAGGGCATAGCTATCAATGCCTTCCTTAAAGGGATTAGTGCAGAGGATGTATTAGAAGACTGGCATACTGTTTTCCACTTCTAGCCTTTAGAACTTTGAAAAGGTGGAATCTCCAGAGTTTGTATTCAACAGGTCAGTCAGCCTAACAGGCCTGAGTTTGGAAGTCTAACTCTAGCAGTGACTACACATGGATGTATAGTCAGTGTACTGTAAATGTTAAGTGGTCAGTGTTGCAGACTGGGTGGGGCCACTTTCCCATTATTTCCAAGCCCCTCTTCTGTTTAGGTTCCTCAGGAGAGCAGCGGTTCTCGTATCGTACTCTTTGCGTGTGGACCAGGTATATGCAAAGGTCCTTTGCAAAGGCAATCCCATCATGAATGTGGGGAAGGGTGCTCTGCTCCAAGGGTCTGGCTTTACTAGTTTGTCAGAAATCCTGACTTCGGGAAAGGTTTTCATGCTCGCTCGGACTAGTCTTGACTCTTGTCCAGTATTGATGTGGCTGAAGGTTATTCATCTTCAGTCTTAACTTTCATAATTTTGAAGCATGCTTGAATTTGTCATTGACGCTAGTAATCCGTTCACCCTGTGCCTCATGAGTTGTCTCAAGTTTTTGAAACTCTCTAGCAAACTTGTGGTGGGGGTTGAAATATAGTAACTTGCCTTAAATCTTCCCTTACTTTTCTTGACTGACCGTGTCTAGTGTTGCAGAGAGTCTGTACTGTCTCCTAAAATCTCCAGCTAGTGAGTGTAGCTGTACAGAGCAGTTTCTTTTGCATTTTGGGTGTTGGCAACACTGTTCTTGGGATTTATACAAATATTGGACTTGAGAGGTTGCTGCCACCCCTTTACCCATGTACTGTGTGGTTAGTGTTCTGTAATCTTGGTTTATTTTCTGTGGGTTTCATTAACAATGCAAAGACTTTGTTATAGGTTTTGTACACTTGTAACTGCTTTTGATGTTTGTTTGCTACACTGTAGTATATATAGCAAAGGCTTACGACGAATGTTGTATTTTTGCAGGTAGAACTTTCATTTTGCATAAGGCGGCCTAATGTCTTTGCTTTTCAAGACCAAGCATTTGAACACAGCTTTTAGTATGCTCCTAGGGTACTGGTACACAATGTCCGGCCCCAGGGCTAAATCTGGCCCTCGCAACACCATCCGGCCCCCAGGGTAACTAAAAATTTTAATTGAAAAAATGCTATGCCTTACTGCAGTCACGCAAACTTTCCACCATGTGCTTACTTACCTAATTGACTGCAGTTGCACACCTAATTTTAGCTGCAGAAGTAACTATTCTTTGACTTAAACTGTAGCAACTTTCTGCAAGAGTTTGTAATAAGTCATGGCTTTAAGCTAGAATTAAGTTAAATGCAAAGTTATTGTAGAAAACTGGCAATTTCATGACTGTGGTCTTAAATGCCAGTCACCTGTACCTATTAACTCTTAACTACTTTGCTATGTTTTGAGGTGGCCCACAGCTGCATTAAGAATGTGTAGTGGGCCTCCCCACAAAGTTTGTGCACCAGTGCTCTAGGGGCTTGGGAAAACTAGAAGCTGGACACGTTAGCTTGAAATGAATTTGGACCTGTAGGCCTTACAGAAGCTTGAGGATGTATACTGTTTTGAGGCAATCTGTTTCACTTGCTTACTTGAAGTTTAACACTTGGTGTTCTAGATGTGGTTTTGTTAAAGATCGGACATTGCCTGAGCAGGGGTAGTACTTTTTTGCACAGCAGTGGAATACTATTACCAGGTTTTGCACTCCTAATTGTGCACAGTTTACCCAGTAGAAATGATGCATAGTGAAAGGGTATGCCAGGGGCTTGTTAGGATCAGAATGCTACTGGTAGACTCTGCATGTATGGCTGGCTCCATGTGAATTCTGCTGCAGTCTTCATTTAGCTGGATGTATGATAACTAGGTGTCATACAGGTGTGCAGTGATGCAGTTTTAAATGCACTGGTTTAGTTGGCATCCTCAAACTCTACTTACCAGTGCCTCCTTGCATAAGCTGCTAAGAATGCAGTCCTAGTAAATGTGGCCCAAAGTTGTGCCCCTGATGCCTACTTATGAAGAGCTGGTTTTCATTTAGGCTTGCCTGTTAGAGATGGTTTGATAGTGGCATTCAGATGACTGAGCTTACTTGGACTTGATGCGTGACTCATCAGGTGCCACCAGTGTGCACCACTTGGTTTCAGCCAAGTAGGTGACTGGAAGCAGTATTCTTTGCCAGTGTTGCTGTTTTGGAAAATTGGAGCTGGAACAGTGAATGTTGGTTGTGCTTTATATGGAAGACCATGGGTTTATCCCCCCACCCCATGGAGTCTGCTTTTCTCTTTGGCAGTATAGGGTGACTAGTTCTTTCCCACTCCAAGCTTGTCCAGTGGGAAATGAAGCTTTTTAGGCTTGCATGTCTCACGCTGTTTCACCTGTGGGTAAAGTAAAGCAAGGGAAGATTTTTGTAAGATTTTAATGTTCAGAATCAACTTGTCCCACTTTGTGTTTAGGCAGATTCTTTTCTGATTTCATGTAAATTGGGGTTCAAAAGTAGTCTTATGACCCATTACATATGAGGTAAAGAACTGCCATATATGGCGCTGTTGATCCCTTCGGGTTGAAGATCATGTTCTAACTTCATTCTAAACAGAAGCCCATATTTAACCTGACTTCTAGAGCTTTTCGCACTTCAGACTGGCCAAGTCTGAAAGTCCATGTCATCTTGTTTCTCCTACAGCAATATGCATGTTGTAAATACTAAGCTCTTGATATTTGCCTCTAGTTTGCTTTGGTTACCCCAGTGAGGACCAATATTTTTATGCCTGTTCGTAGCTTAAGGAAATTGACAAGGTTGTAAAGGTTTGTGTTAAATTTCATTATTTGGATGAAAACAAAACATACTGCACGATTTCCTAGTCCATGTGCTTGAACAGACAAAGTTCTCTTGCCCAAGTTGTACCAAGTTCCACCAGGATGTCATTAAACTTTGCCAAACATCTTCAGGACTGTTTGAACCAGAAACTGCCTCCATAGCCTCAAGTCACTTGGGACACCTTTGGCCAACATTAAAGCATCCATTTTGAGACTTCCACCCTAGGCTCATGGGTGTTGGGTCTGGTGAGTTTTGCAGCCCTTCTGTCTCCCATTTGAACAGAGGCCTCCAGTAGTGTGCCTTCAAAGGATGTCACAGTGGCATGCCCTCCAAGTTGAAACTTTGCAGTACTCTGGTTTGCAGTACTCTGGTTCGGATGTCATGTTTTAGTAAGTCAGTTCTGAAACACAACTGTTGGAAGTCCTAGAGAAGGCATCTGTCCCTGCCAATGGTCTTGTGTGGTTCTGTGCTTAAGGCATCCAAACGTTGGACATCGCCATCTTGTTAGGAAAGTACTCCCTTTAGCTAGTCAGCAGACTACATGAAGCTGCCTTAAGGGTTTTGTACTTTTCTTCGGTCTGCAGCAATCATATCAGCTGATGTCAGTGTTTTAAAAGGCAAGTGTCTCAAGTACTGAGGCAGCTGAACTGGCATGTGTAAAGTTGTCCTGCTTTGTCTGGTACTAAAGGTATCTTGCTTTGCCTGTCCATCAAAGGATTTGTCACTTGGTATCCAATTCTTTTATGAAAAATCCCTGTATTGAAATGTATAGGGAGCTGGGTTTCCTAAAGCAGTCCTATCTTGTTCCCTTCTGTATGGATAATTGTTCAGTCTGCTTGGAGTTATTCATACCCCCTCCTGTGAAGGATTGAAAGGTTGTGCATTTAAGGAGGCATCGCCACAAGAGTCCAATTTGCTGACTTGCCCATGGAATCAAGAGGTCTGTTGCTTTATGGCTTCCTTTCACATTGAGAGGGAAAGGAAGTATTTGACTACTTTTGGACAGTCTATACCTGTCACCTTGGCCTTTAGAGCTCTGATTTGCCAAATGTTAAAGAACCAGCAGACCCTTCTGTTGCAGCTGCAACAGGCCCTTCTGTTGCAGCTGAAGGGCAGAGCTAAGGGGTTGACAGTGACACTAACCTCAGTTTAGATGTACAGTTTGTGCAGTATGTCAGCAGTGGGGTTAGTTGGGCAACATGCTTGAGGTTCCAACTCCTGGATTGTGTAAAAGCACTTATTCTAGAATTCTTTTGGTACCCTTAAAGACTGTTCTGTGAAACTGCTTTTCAGCCCCTTGTCCGAGACTTGAGGCTGAAATGGAAGCTTTACCATGGTCCATTTTAGATCAAGGACATCTGAACATGTACTGCTAGATTTAAAACGAGGTGCTACATAATCAAAAGTGCAGAGAGCTGTAGTGGGGACTGCTGTCCTAAAATTGAGCATTCGTCCATTCGCAACCCCTTGCTTTTTCTCATCACATGTGGCAGGTGAGTCTGTTTTTTCGATGGCGATCAAGCAGAGGTTCATGCTGCTGGGTCGCTAGCCCTGCAGCAAAGTTTGTGTATATTGAAGCTGCAAGTACCAAAAAAAGCGAACTTATGCTTTTTCTCTTGGACTTGAGATGCCTGCTTCTGCCTGGAGTTTAGACAAGTAATGACTTGTATTCAGACAAGTAATGACTTGTATTCAAAGAACACACCAACTTTTTCACTTTGTGTAATGTGCTTATTTTCTAGCGGTCTTAGTTTATTGAACTGGTCCAAAGGACTAGAACAAATTTTAGTGCAATTATCAGATGGCAGTTTGAGCTAGCAAAACAGTCAGACGTGGTAGCCAGGAATCCTGACAGAATACCATGTTTTGCATGCCTTGAGCAAGGAGCAAACTTGCGTTGGCTCACCATTAAGGTGTGTTGCATGCCCAAGAGTTGGACATTTAAACACGTTTTTAAAAAAATCATTTGATAGACCAGTTTAACAGAAGCTAGACCACTTGGGATATTTTTGGATCTGGTTCCTCAGGGCATCTGCAAAATTATCTCCAGGAAAGGCCAAGGATTTTGCATTGGGACATGGCTAAAAATAGCTGGACGGCAGATTTCCCAGTAAGCACTTGATTTTGCTTTTTCCTTTCAGAGATTTTGCCAAGCAAATTTTGCCTTCCTGCTGGCTAGACTGAAGTTCTACCTTCAAAAAAAAAACCCCTTTCCCAACTTGCTGTGCAAGCCTCTTGACAATTCATTCAGAGGTTTTAAAGTGGGAAGGCAGTTTTTGTTGGTAGTGAACTTGTGGAATCTGTACTGCAGGACCTGTCGGAGCTGCCCAGTCTTGCAAACATTGCTGAAAGTTTAAGGTGTCTTAATTTCCATTCAGCATAGTATGTTTTGCAGCTGCTAGTCTTGATCTGGTGTGTACTCCACCAGGTGCAGGAGTATTGAATGTTTTATATCTCTGCAGTGTAGACTTGTGTGATCAGGGCTTTTCTGCCTGATGCACACCAGGTTCTTGGTTGGTTTTGACATGTGACAAGTATTTGTTTCTCCAAGCAATGTGGCTTTCAGGGAACTTCATACTTCTCCCTTGCCTACTTGAGTATTCCTTTAGGCTGCAAGTATTAAAGCCACTGCAGGCTCAACATGTGTGTAACTTTTTATTGGCTGATATTTGGAGCAGAGCGGCAGGTTACTCCAAATTTGAGTTTCTTCACTGCTTTTTCCTAGTGTAATCTTATTGCTGAGGTTTTCATAAATCAGCTCCATTACACAGGGTTACTGAGTGGTCAAGGGAGTATGTTGCACTTAGCATTACAATATAGATTAAGAGGGTGACTTCTGTAAAAGACTGAATAGTTGCATAAAATTAGCTTTTGTCTTGTGTGATTGGCTGTCATGATTTTGCAAAGGTGATAAATTAGCAACTGTTTGTAAAGCATTAGGCAGACTGGTTTTCTTTTTCTACTGGACAAAGGATGATTTTGGAGTTGGTTTTGTACCTTGTCCATACAGTTTTGGTTACTATAGGTTTTAAAGGTGGTATTTGGGTTTGTAGCTTAAGTTGCTTGCTTGTTAGCATTTTAGTTCCTAGTGTGTAACCCAGTTCCAGCCTTTCAGTTAAGTTTGTTCAGGAAAGGTTACACTTCACTCTGCCTATACAGTTTGCTGTTTTTAGTTTTAGGAAACTTAAGCGGAATTTGATTTCTATAACTAGAACCCTCTCAATCCTGGATGCTATGATTTTCATTTTTTCTGTGATGTCCATAGAACCTCCACACTAGGGTGTTGCTGGGAATTCGCTGACAGTTTTGCTGTGGTTGGGGGGGTAATGCACTTGTTATGGTATTCCATTATGCAGTAGCCACTTGGATTCTGTGGAGCTTATTGGGTTAGTCCTGCTCTGTGTAGACATTTTGGTCAGTTGGCTTACAATATTGGCAAAAGCTTTTTCTGCAGTGTAGACTGTTCCTTTTGTTTCTAGTACTGGAGATTTAGATAGAAGAAATCCAAAAGTTTGAATTTCAGGTTTGATGGGAGAGTTTCTGTTGAGTTAACTTGGGTGAGTGAGCTAGCGTAACCCAAAGATAGTAATCCAGATATGGGGAAAACACCAAAAAGTATTAGTACTAGCAACGTAGGACTTTTGAGACGTTTCATGTTTTGTGCACGTCTTGTGAGAGCATCATACGGGTTAATCATGTTTTTGCACGTCTTGTGAGAATCATACGGGTTAATCTAGTGTCAAGTGCCATAAATTTGCTCAGCGTTTCACTTCCTCTTGGACTGAGCAGGTTGTACTCTTATGGGGACAATGCAGCTGGTAAGCTGTTGAGGGTACTCCTTTCAGCAAGCCTGCAGCCTTAAGAGCTGCAAATTTTAAGGCAGTCGTGCGTTGGTTAGGAAAAGGTTCTTTCCTCAACTGCAAATGTTTTTGGAGTTGTTTCATACAGTGGTATTGTCAATGTATGTAAACTGTTTAGTGCAGATGTGTGCATGTTAATGGTTGATCCTGTTTTCATATAAAACTCCTTTCAGGTTGAGATACCGTGGTTCTGTTGAATCTGAAGGTTCTAATTCAGCAGTCCAGAGTATCGCCCATTCTTTAGTACTGCATCTTTAAAGCTACCACTTCTAATGTGTTCCTGGAAGCTCACCCCTAAATTTGATGGCACCTTGGTTATCCCTTCAGTGGGTGGGTGTTGTCCACCTGGATGGTAAGAGTAACCTCAGTGGCTTTGAACCTACTAGCGTGGGGGGGGGGGGGGGTAGCAGTGTCTGATATTGTGGCCCTTCTGTGCTGAGGTTGATAGTGTGCAGTGACACCATTACTTAACATGGTGCCCCTCATTTCCCTGCATATTTGCACTGCAGCACTTCATGCACCACTGCCCAGACACCAACATCCTCTCATCCCATAGGGGGGAGCAGGCAGTTTCTATCCTGTCACTGGTTGGTTCCTTTCAGCACTTAGGCTGCTAGCTAAACTGAAGCGGTCTGGGTTGCATGTGGAACTTTTCTATGCCATGGCGTTAACTCTGCATGCGGATATGAAGTTGCAGACATTCATAGCAGTACTGGATGGTGTATGTTAGTATTTGGGGAAATTTTGAAGTTTTGGGGTGGAAACTGCTTTCTGGTTTTACTGCAGGCAAAATTTTGATACATTTGATTCAAAGCGCTTGCATGTTTAACTTTTGCCATAGAGTAACATTGCTGCTGCTTTTTAGCAAGCCATTAGTCTGATTCATTGTCCAGATAAATTGCATGTACTGAGTTAATTCCAAATGTTGCATTACTTTGGGTGCTTAACCTGGTCAGTATAATTGAGACGTTTGGTACGTTTCCACTGTTGCTCCAGGACAAGTCAGAATTTCCCCTATTAAGAATTGTATTGCATGTATGGAAGTTCTGTGTTCGTTGGCATGTTACCATGGAATTTTCCCAACTAGAATACTCTATTTTGAACATTTTTAGTGACATTGGGATTGTAGTGGCTAATTGTTTCAGTTTTCACTTCGACAGGAAGCAGATTTGGTTCTTGCCAGTATTGGTTTGGAAAATCTGCCTGTTCATGGAAATGCAACTTTTTAACTTCTACATATCTGTGAAAGAGGACTTAAGTGAGGCTGTCAGTTCAATTGAAGTCATGTCAAGATTTTGACCTAGCATTTCTTAAGTTAATGCTTGGAGTATTGCAGTAAATTGATAGGACTGGTATAGTAACATTGCCTAATACCAGCAGCGGGTTTTTCACCTTGCATAGTTGCTATGAGGTTGTGTTGTCATTAATCCTTTAACTTTCAATGTTTTTTTTTCCTAGACTGTAGTTTGAATTGTCATGGTTGCATCAAGTTCAGTTTGACTGTACTTGACTACACTTGGTGTGGTTTAGTCACTTATGCCCCAGGCTTCATTTATACACTTGCTAATGTCCATTTGCTGTAGAATGGTTATGGTGGTAAACCAGATTGTTCTGGAATATTTGGAAATCCTAACCTCCAAGAATGACAACTTGTAGTTATAAAGGTATTTGGTTGTACATGCAATCTGAGTTTTAGCTTTCAATTTGTACAACACCCAATGTTTGTAGTCTTATTACATAGCAAGTGGACAGAAGAATCTGGCCAGCAAACTGTTAACTGAGTTTTGGACATCAGTAATAAAAGCTCTTAAGATAATTCATTGGGGTTTTTCCTGAAGATGGCCAACTACCTAGTTTTTGTGAAATGTTCGTCGAAGCAGTTGTCCTCCTCTTGCACAAGTGGAAGGCTAATTAACTTGGCATTTAAATGTGGCAACAAGTTTGGAAGGCTACTTGTAACTTTGAATTTAAACATGGCAATAAGATTTCAGGTTTTTGGTCACCTTGGCAGCACTTAACTGGTAATCGTATCACCCAGCAATTCAGTGATGAGAGACTGCAATGCTACAGTTAGAGTAATACCACCCATCATGACTGCACTGTCAGGGTTTCTGCAGTGCATAAGTGAGGAGCTGTAGTACAAACTGCAAAGGGCATTGGACTGTAGGACCTGGATATAGTAATCCTGCTTGCTTGAAGATTCTCATTGCAGACTGCGTACAGGTATGTAAACTATCAACTATTTGAATAAATGTTTAAATATAACTGCTAGGGGTTCTGGCATTACACTTCTGAACTTGGGAACTACAGTGCAGCACTTTTTTTTAGAATTAAACCGGTTGTTATGACCTTGTGATATGCACTGGAGTGCATTTGAAATGCATTCTTGATGCTGTTACTGCTATATCCATCTAGTCTCAAGACTGGTGTGGATCTTCCCACTTGCATAACTATAATTTTGTGTAAGTAGGTTTTAGTTATTTGGACCATGTAGGCAGGCTTCTTTTGTATGTTAGCTGCACCATGTAGGTAGGCTTGGCACTGTATCACTGACTAACCTTGCATTTATAGTTGCTCTGTAACCATAATGTTAACTGAAAACATTTCAGCAGCACAAATTTTGCCTGATTCTCATTGCAAAGGTTTGTAATAAACTAGCCAGGCGATGTTATGGGTACATATTCTGCATGCTGGATACTAGCCAGACTTGTACTCTTCAAATCTGTGAGCTGTAGTTTACATAAATATGCCATTTGTTAGATTTCTGGTATGTGCAGTTTTATGGGAATAATTCTGAACTAACTTTGACAAAGGTTGGCTATTTTGCTGTAGTGTAAAGCAGTTCCCTTGCAAACTTAAGTTCAGGTAGGCTGTAATTCCCTTTGCTAATTTGTTTGGCGGAGTAGTCGTGGGGTACACCCTGTGGTGTAGTTGCAATGCATTCTGTGAAATTCTGCTGTTGGGTAAGGTTGGCTGGAAAAGCCAAGTGATTGCTGTTTTTGTAGTTTAGGCTAGAACTGTTTTTACTTCGTTGGTTTCTGCAGCTTGAGGGTTTAGAGCACAAGTTTTTTTGAGCTGCAATTGAAAAAATTAAAAATCTAATCCTATATGGAATCTTAACTGCCAGTGCGCGCTTCTTGCCCAAAGTTGAGCGTGCTTTCCTGTGTAAAACTACAGCACTGAAGTAGCCAGGGAAAAGGCTGATCCTCCATGAACTCTTAGTTTTAACTTTGTTTTCAAGAACTCTGGTTTGAACTCTGCTGTTGTACGGTTTATACCTTGTTATAATTTGCCTTTAGAAAACCTTTTGCTTTAGTTGAGTGGCTTGTATTTCGTATAATTTATTGTACGTGAAGTTGTCCTTAAGGAGAACCTCTCCACAATGTTACCATCTTCCTATGATATGTATGTTCACAATCCCCCATTATATGGAACAGCAAAGCTATTTCTCAACTGGGTTGCAAAAAAATTGTTTAAACTATATATCCAGTTTAACGTCTATTAGGGAATATTTTATATAATGGAATAGCCAAAAGTTTCAATATTTATCTTTGTTTGCATTAGCCTTTCACTTCAGTCTTGTATGGTTACTTGCCCTCTGCAGTGCTAGAGTCCCAACAGATTTGGACAAGATTTTATGTAGGATATGATTGGCATCTGCAGTTTTATCACCAGTGAATTTTATTCTGAGCATTTCCTTAGGAATAACTGCCGTTTAGTAGATGTTTGCAGTTGGGTGTCGGAGATGGTGACAACACTTTCAACAATCTTGTATGTTGCTTCAGCTCCCTTTGACCAATTTTCAGAGGGGTTTCCCCAGTATACTGATGAATGTTACTCCCTGCAGTAAATGTTTCCTTGTCCTACCTCCATGTAGGGGGATGTTGGCATAATTCACCCATAAAATAGTGCCCCTACCCTCAAAGGACAACTGCAGTTGCATGTTCAGTTAAATTCTTCGCCAGAATGAATGTTTAGAAGCTTTATACTTTGAAAAACTGAATATTGGCATTGTGAAACTGCTGTTCTGGCTTTATTTTTGAACCTACCTACTATTTATGTACTAGACATTTTAACTTCAGAACTGTGGTCTTTATGACCCAGTAGCAATTGGAGAAAGCAGAGCCTCTGTCAGAACAAGTGTTTAGCCAGTATTTAAAATGACAAAATCACTTGCTGAGAATTTACTAGTTTTCGTAAACACAAGATTTACATCTTCAGCTTGCTTAAATGCTGTGTGCATGGTAGTTGTGAATGTTGATCGATCAGATGGCTGTTAACTTGTGCATTACCAACAGTTCTATTTGTGTCTGTTACAACTATTGGCTACAGGTTAAGTTCATTTCTGCTGTAAGGACTTGTGTATTTCACAGCATGCAAGTCTACATTGGAGGTGGAATGCATAAATCAAGTGAAGTCTTCCTTGTTAAGGAAATTGGGCTTTTGATCGGGTGTAAAGCAAACTCTGGTATTGTGGGTGTGGTGTGTTCCCCACTTAAGGGAGGTTATAGTCCTGTGTTGGAAAGCTTGGTAAAAATCCCAGATAAAGATGCATGTGAAACTGTTTGGTAGCTGTGCTGATCCTCTAAAGCTTAACTTTCATGTAATGGCTTCTTGGGTCCGGGTTATATTGTCCTTTTCTTGGGAATATATTTTGTGGACATGTACTGCTGACCCTGAGCAGAAGTCTGGCACCCAGCTATAATGGAAGCTGCTGAGTAAATGGTAGGCTTGCCAAAGTTGTCTTGTCTGCGTTCTCCCTACCAAGGCTAACTGGGTGATAGCTGTGTACTCTGGCATGAAATGCAGTTAAGGCACTTGCATTCTACCTTTGGGATTTTTATTGCATCTCAAGTGCTTAATTCTCAGTAAAACAGTTCCATTGAGAGAGCACACTTTGAATAGGAAAATTTTGCTTTTGATGTGGGGGCAAGTCTTCTGCACATGTAACCTGAGCAGAAGCAGTACCTACACTGTAGTGCACTGTCAGATTGAAAGGACTGCATGATTGAGGCACATTGCCCCTCCATTCTGTTAAAGGGTTCCATTGGCACATTTACCACAACTGCATCTAGAATCCGTGAAGTCCATACTTGATGCTGATTTAAGGTCCTAGGCATTTGAGCTGTTTGGCTAACCAGTTCCCCTGACAATGTACCTTTCCCTAATGCACTGTGCCACAAACCTTTCCATATCCTTACCATCGAAGGAGAGGAAGAGATCCAAAATGTCCCAAGGCTTTGTGGTTTGGTTAAGTTTTTCAGGTTATGTCCACACTTCTATTTTATTTGTAATGTTTTGCTGCACTTTCACTCTAGGCTTGGGCCCCTTTTGGTGGCTTGCTATTTTAAGTACGTGCCTGAGATTTGAAACTTTGTTGACCCTATAAGGGAATCTGTATTCTGTCCTGGACATCTGACCCCAGGAAAAGATTTCATAAGTGTACCTTTGCATAGGTATGTTCGGTGTCGTGTCACTCTACCTTGTAGTGGTCTGTTCACATTTCTACCTTTTTTCCTCCAATCAGGCATAGGCGTGAATAACATTTGCAGTCTGTCTGATCACAAAAATCTTAGTGAGCTGGGTTCTTCTGCTTTGAAGCTTTGTATGTCTTTATCCTAGAGGGGGATCTGTTTTTGAGGGAGTATGTGAGCTTCCAAAGTTTAGCCTCTAGTTGCTGAGGTAGCTCCTAAACTCATGGAGCCCACAGTGAAGTATATAAAAAATGCAGTATCCATCCTTTAGAGTTAGCTGATTTTTGGTACCAGACTAAAAGTAGCTGTTGCTGTTTTTTTAAATCCTCACTGGTGAAGTAGGGCTCTGTTTTTGTGGTTTTCCGTTTAACTGTAGTTTAGCGGAAGTTGCTTCCACTTTAAAGTTTTGGTTGGGGAAAAGGGAGTTTGCAGCTGTTTATTCTCCAAAACTTAGGACCCTTTCCTTTTCTATTCCCTTGTTGGTATTGCAGACCCAGAAAATGCAGGTATGACTTGGTATGGTATCAGTCTTATTTGGTGATGGCCCTGGTGTTGACCTGCCTGCGATCCTGACTGAGCCTGCCTTTACTGTGGCTTTGGAACAGATATTTTGGCTTGAGACATTGTTGCAGCTGTAGGCTCCTACTGTTATGGTACAGATACGCATGCTGCCGTTCTTGATGCAAAGTGTTCAACCCAGCTTATCTACAGTTTTGTCTGTGGAGATTTTTTACAAGACTTGGATACTTTATTTCTGCAGTCATGGAACAACTTGCAGCCAGGGCATGTTATGTATCTCTAACATGCTTTTAGCTGCTGTTTCTAGCTTTCTTAATGCAAAGACTCTAGTCAAAGTGCAGGGCTGATCTTAAACATACCTTTGAGTCTTGTGCTGTGATCCTGTAACCCTGTTCCCAGTAGAATTTTTATTTAAGACTTAATGATGGCTGTTACCTTGTGCTTCATGTTTCTGCTAAACTGGTAAGTCAAGCGACTAAGGCACTGGAAAAGTCTGTTCTGAATGGGTGCCTTCAGCTTGTGGTGTCTATTGTTGGTATTTCTGAGAGGCTGCATTTTATTCACTGTGAAATGAGCCGTCCATACACTAGCATTTTTGCCCAAAATACTGTGTGCTACCCTTGCTGGTGGCTGTGGATTGCATTATATTTTCCTGTCTAGTACAGAAAGCAATTGTAAATACGATGGTTTATTCCACTAAGCTAGGACTGTCCTTTTGTCAAATGCAGCTCTTGACACAAGTTTCATGATTTGTTAGTATCTTTTGCGAAACATAAGCTGGATTTTTCTGCAGATCTCTTGGGGCTGAAATTATACCATCCTTTGAGGGAGACCAGTTAGGATACCCTTGTACCCTTAACAAGGCTAGACATAGTCATGAGATCAGTCTTTCACCACAACAATAGATCTGAATAGGTCCTGCTTCTGTAATGCTATCTTGGTGAAAGTTTAATGTCTTATGTTTTCCCATTGGTAACCTTGGGTCAGTGGTGGAGAGCAGAGCAGTAAGTTGAGATGGGAGAAGGTACTTGACATTCTGAAAGTTATTCCTGGTGTCCAGTTTCCTTTAGCATCCTGAATGTTTTTTGCTTTTGCGTATAGTATTAGTACAGTGTTTCACTGTTGCAGTCCTCACGTTTAGGTTATCTGCTTGCAGTTGCCCTCAGCCTGATTTAACAAAGTCTTGGTTCCTGTGTCGGTTGCTGTCTCATCTTCCATGACGTCAGGTAGTCAGAGGTATGAAGCATGCAGCAGATGCCATTTCATCAGTCTTTCTTGCTGTGCGGTGCCCGAAGCAGATGCAGTTCGCAAGTGCCAGTTGGCAGATTCCTAAAATTTGTTTCAGAACCGAAGTCTTCAACTAAAGCTAAGTACCCCATTGGGGAAACCTTTTCTTGCTCTTAACTGATGGTAAAAGTCAATTGCATTTCTTGTGGAAAGCAACTACCTCAAAGATTTTCATTCTGTACTGTATTCCTTGCCTAGGCCCTTACCACTACGTACCTTGCTGTCGGTTTTGTGCCTTATTTAAACTAACTATTCGTCTGTATATTTACTCTTCTGAATATTTTGGTACTCTGTTCAATTATCCAGATATGGGCTTGGTAAGCTGCTAGACTACTGAAATTCTGAAAAAACGCAAAGAGACAGGCTGCCTAGGTTCAATGCTGCAGACTGCTTCTAAGCTAGTTGCCAGTTCACTGGTACTCCGTGAGGTGCTTTCGCAGCCTCTGATACCAGCTACTTCAGATTCGCGGGCCTCAGACCCATTCGGAGTCTGGTATGCTGTGCGATGCTTTAACTATGGGACCTGCAGATGTGTCTACCTTGGATGGGTCTGGAGCCACTGCACAGGCACCGGCTTTTGAGGCTGTGTTCAGGCCTACTGACTTGCATATTAAACTGACATCTTAAAGGCCTGAAACTCTATCCATGCCTTATGACTCAGACTGCTTGGCCAGGTCTCTATGCCTAAACAAGAATGGCTGAAGACCTTATTACTTTAATCTGGGGAAGTCAACTTTCCCCCTGAGACCTAGGATTAAATTTGGCTAGGATTCTTCTGATTCGGCTTCTGAAATTGTTTATGTCCATTATTTACCCTCCTCTGCCCATGAGGATTCTGATGCAGAGGACTCTATTTCCTCTGCTTCCCTTCCAGAGGATCTCTCTTGGTAACCTTGCATACTCTTGGGGAGCATTTCCGCTGGGAAAGCCAGGATTACTTTAGAGGCTTGGATTTCTTACTGTTGCCCAACACAGGCCTTTAGCTATCCCCCTGTACTGGACATAGTTGATACCTTTATGGAGTCTAGCTTGGCCCCTGACTCTGTACTCCTGCTCCCAGAAAACCAGGTAGATATTACAGGGTTCCTGACTCAAGTTGCTTTTTAAAAAAATCCTACTGCGGATACGGAGACAATTTCACAGGGACCTAGTGGCATAAAGGTTACAAGTGCCAAAAATCCTACCCAATCTGATTCCCAACTGCTGGATAGATGGGGTAAGAAGGTATACATTTCTGCAACCTTGGCCATTAAGATCTTAAATTGCCACTTTCATATGTTAAAGTATCAGCACATTATTGGATTGCTTACACAGAAAATGTTTCCTGACTGCTGAAAATGATTTACAGGATGTAATGCATTCTGCTGAACAAGTTGGAAAACGTACTTTGTAATGTGGTTTTGATTCACTAGAGGCATCTTGCAGGGCTGCTGTTACTGTGTTTGTTCTTAGAAGACATGCTTGTCTTGAGAAACTATTTGCCAGATCATGTTAAAGCTAAATTTGTTGGATGCTCCCTTAAACTAGGACCACCTGTTTGGCAACAGAGCAGAAGTAGTACTTAAAAAGCTGGAGGAAAAGGCTAAATCTATGCAGACTGTTAAATTTCCTGCAAGTGCAGCCTCCAAGATTTAGTAGGCATTGGCCCTCGAATTGTTTCTTTCCTGCCTCTTCCAAGCCTTCAGTCCAAACCCAGACCCAGCAGAGCACTCTGGCTTCAGTCCCAAGGTATCCGCAGGACTAGGCAGTGGACGGCTCCCACCTCCAAAGCAGGGGGTAGTAAGACCCCCCCATGGTAAACTGTCTCAATGATTTAACTTTAAAACGTCCAAGCCCTCCTCAACTGACTGCACCTTTAGGGGGAAAGATTGCTCTGCAGGCAAAACTGGGAACTCGTTACCCAGGACAAATGGGTTTTAAATTTCCCAGGGATACAGATTCCACTTCCACACTTACCAGCCCCAAATGGTTGGCCAGTTATACCCTTAAATCGGTGGGCAGAGGCTCAAAAGCAAGTTCTCTCTAAGTATAAGGGCTATTCAAACTGTCCCAGAAGAGGAAAGGGGACAAGGTTTTCTACTCAAGATTTTTTTCTGGTGCCCAGAAAAGACTACAGTTGGCATCCTACCCCAAATTTTTTTGGCGATCTTATAAAGATCCTAACAAGTCGCTTCCTTTGCTAGGCAAGAATGCGTGGTTGGCAACACTGGATATAAAGGAAGCCTACCTGCACATCCCAATCAGGGAATCTTGCAGGAGATACCTACGCTTCAAAGCAGGCTTCATGCACTGTCAGCTCTCTGCATTTCCCTTTGGCTTATCTGCTGTGCCCAGGGTATTCACAAAGTGCCTAGCTCCAGTCACTGCATTCTGCAGGCAAAGAAATATTCAAATATACCCAGACCTGGACAAAGCCAGGGCATACTATCGAATCACCTGGCGTTTGTACAAAGTGCTAACTTCTCTAGGGTACACCATAAACTAAATCCCATCTGGTACCCTGCCAACAAATTGTATTCATGGGAGCAAGCTTTAACACAACTCCCCAGATTGCTTCCCTTACGCCAGAGAAACAAGTTAATTGACAGCTTACTTCAAACTTATGGCCATATAGACCCTACTATCTGCAAGACAAGAGACTGCAAGCCTTGGGGTTCATGGCCTCCTGCATTCTTCTAATGCCATATGCAAGACTGCATATGAGGAAACTACAATGGTATCAACATTCTCGGGATCTAGAATCCATGATTCCTATCATCTAGTAGACAGTTCCTTTGTTGGGCAGAGGCCTGCCGCCACAAGGGGCTGCCATTCACTCTACCCCCTGCTGCCCAAACCCTAGCAGACTCGTCAGACTATGCATGGTGGGCTCACTTGGCTGGGCAGTGCATTCAGGGCAAATGGAACCAAAGTTAAATGCACCTGCATATCTGTGAAAGCTTTAGCTGTACAATATGCTCAGCCTTCAAGGACCACATTCTTCCAGGGCAATTATTGGTAAAGGACAACACCATTATGTTACATAAGCAGGGAGGAACCAACTAATACCTTCTCTGCAGGCTAGCTATGACTCGATGGAACACAGCTTTGAGCTACAAAGTGCACCTACAGGCTCAATTCCTGCCAGGAAAGCTAAAATCACTGGCTGATTACCAAAGCAGAAATCTCATGGACCCACACAAGTGGAAATTGGAACCAAAGATATTATTAAAACATGTTAAACAAATGGTGGAGCCCAGGTAGACCTGTTTGCCTCCCACAGATCTATCAATTGGACAAATTCTGCACAAGCCTTCACCTAGAAAAACTATGCCTTCCCCCTCTGCTTTTTCTCTCCAAGGTACTACTAAAGATCAAACTGACCAAACCAAGGACCAGACTGGCCACACCAACACTGGTACACCTTCCTGTGCAGTGTCACTGCTGGCACCTGCCTCAGACCCCTGCTCAGCTGTCTCAGCAGGAGGGCCAGATTCTGCACCCACAGCTTCAAACCCTGAACTTGGCAGCCTGGCTAATTACCTCATCTCACCATTCCCATCCCTCAGTAAGCAAGTGATGGATGTCATTCTGGAGACTAGGAGGCCTATTACTAGAATGTTCTATGCTGAAAAATAGAAAAAATTCTGTTCCTGGAGCCAAACTCATGGGGTGGGCACAGCAGCGCCCAATTTACCTCAGATTAAATACTTAACTGAGATTCTTCAAAAGGGCTTTTCATTTTCCACCATCAAAATTCATGCCTCAGCCATTTCAGCTCCTTATACAGAACCCATCTCTCCTCTCATCCGCTGCTGAAGCAGTTCCTCTGAGGGCCAAAAACTACCACCCAGGAGAGCCCCTACTCCAGCCTGGGACCTTAACTTTGTATTGGAAACCTCGCTCTACCTCCTTTCGACCCAGCTGCAAGTGCAGAGTTGAAATTCCTTTCTTGGAAAACAGCTTTCCTTCTAGCCATCACTTCAGCATAAAGGGTGTCTGAATTGCCCTTATGGCTGTGGAGCCTTCCATCGTTCATGTGGATAGGGTGTCCTCCATGCCCAAGGTGGTATCCAGTGTGGCCCTTAATCAGTCCATTCATTTGCCAAGTTTTCTAATCCACAGAGCAAAGGGGAATGAATACTGCACCCCTTGGACATGCACAGACAACTTTTTTTTTACTTGGACAGGACTGAACCTCAAGAAATCTGAAAGGTGCTGGTTGCATTTTCTACAGGGGCAGAGGGGAAAGCAATTTCAAAGCAAACCATTTCTAAGTGGATTTCTATTGTGTTCTGCTGTAAGCACCATGGACATTTTACCAGGGCTGCATCTACCTCTACAGCCCTTCTCAGGTGTACCTACCAGACCTATTAGAAGCTACTACCTGGAGTGCCGTACATACCTTCAAGCCACTTGCCAATTTTTTCTAAATCCAGAACTGGCTACATACCTTCAAGCCACTTGCCAATTTTTTCTAAATCCAGAACTGGCTTTGCCACTGCGGTCCTGCAGGGTCTTATAGCTGGTCCTAATGCTGTCTAATTGCCTCCTCCCAACCTTAGCTTTGGGAATCTAACCAAATGGGATGACTGCAGCAGTGAAACATGAACATAGTGCAGTTGTGTACACTGTTTCATAGTTTCATAGTATAGTACTAGGCTATCTGCCCTGGGTCATTTGTAAGCCTAGCCATAGTGATGTGGCTTTTGCCACCCCATGAAATGGTACAAAAATGTACAGAATAAATCGAATACTGTGCCTCTGTCTAGTAGTGACACACTGAAGGTCCCCTTGTATAATAGAATTAGTTTACTGTTAAAATGTAGATGTTAGAGTAATCACTTTTGCAGTCCTGGTTACCCTCCCTCCAGCCCCCTGATTTCTATTGTCTATACCTCTATTCTTTACTATGTTTAAAGCTTTCTTGGTGTATTTTCTTTGTTGGTGTAACCTTGTATGTAATCGCTTCACAGTAAGGGGGGCACTTGACATCTGGGGCAAGAAACTTGATAAAACGGCGTTGGCTGCATGCTTTGTACCCCTGACTACCTGACATGGAAGATGACGCCAACCGATGCATTACCCAAGACTTTGTTAGACTGAGGGCTACTGCAAACAAATAACCCAAATGTGATGACTGCAATAGTGAATATACTCTTAACGTCTACATTTGTGGTAAGTCTACACAACTGTACTTTGTTTCCACCACCTAATGTACTCGTTGCAAATGTAGGTGAGTGCAAAATCCTGCATGTACACCAATGCACAGCTCTATCCTTGCCACTTAAATATTGAGCAGGTTTTCTTGCCCAGAGTGATGGATCACATTTTCATGTTGTATAGTTTCACTGGACTTGCTGTAGTCTCCTGATTTTTCTTTTTGGACTGTGGAGGGATAGGTTAGTGAAGACAAAGCCTTTTGGGGAGGAGAGTGTAGAATCTGCTCAGATATTTATGCATGTTTTTCTGTTCAAGATTGTGTACCATTTGTTTGCACTATGGCTGCTAATTTGGAGTGATGTGCTTTTTTTCCCCAAAGTTCTCGCCTCACAAGAGGTTCTCCGGGTCAGTTATCTGCTGGAGCGCATTCTGTGTGTGTGTGGGGGGGTTCTGCATGTCCTCCCCACGGTCGAGTGTTTAAAGACGTGCGGGTAGATGCATGTGTGAATGGGTGTACCTTATTTGAAGGTTGGGCATCGGGCTGGCACCTCTGCACCATAAAAATCCACTGCCAATCATTAGCGGACAGGAGTTCCACTGGGGTGACCCCTAACCAGGAAAAGCCAAAAGACATTGGTACACTTTTTCCCCCCAAAGTTCATTTTATGCATTTCTGTCTTGGAGACTACTGATGTGGCGCTTTCAATTGTCTTGAGTGGTTTTGGTTTCTTATGATGACCCAACTTAGACATTGGAATTTTTTTACTGTAGTTGATGCAGTTTGTTGGCTTTTGAGAAGTTGGGTCTGTTTTATGCTTGCAAGCGGTTGAATGTTTGGTCAATTTAGATTTCTTCAGTGCTGGAGGGTAAGGAGGAGTTGAAATTCTAGTCCTTTCTCAGTTTTTGCTAACGAGCTCTGCAAGCTTCAATAGTTTTCCCTTCAGAGACTATGGCATGTCAGCTGCATTTTTTAAGTCCATTAAGTTTGTAACATGGGCAAAAGCATTGAGGCCTTTGTCAGTTTTGCCTTTGTGCGAGATCTCATTTCAGTGGCAGCTGCCTCTGATTACATTAAATTTGTAGCGCGGACAAAAGGTAACATTTTTACTAGTTTATGTATTACTGTACGCCATTGGTAGGTAATTTCTTGAATTAGCTCTGGGAAATTTTAACTTTGGCTTGTTAGTGGTTCACTGACCCTACAAAGACAGTTTCTCACTTGGTAGTGATCTGAACTACATACAAGGACATGGCAATTTCTCAAACTATGCACCTAATGTTTATAGATGTATAGCTACAGATCTACATATATCTATAGATGTAGATATACATCTATATAGTTAAGTGTATAGCTGTACAAACATGTATATAATGTTTGTGAGTACAGTTAATATAAGTGGAGGGCCACTGCTGGAAAAAGTTGGATGCTGACTACAATAAAGTATGCTCAAGTTTGCAAGAAATCTTGTCCATCATACTCCACTTTTCGTCTCTAGAGGGTGCTGAGCAAAATGAACTTGAGTTGCCACTCCTGTAGTACCAGGTTTGCCTGCTATAGTTCTGCAGTTTCATTTTTGAAATGCAATTAGGAAGTGGCAGGACCTGCACAAACAAAGGAAGAAAGTAGAACTGAAAGGGTTTTTGGGCACCATGTGATAAATACTTTTGGATAAGTTCACTACAGCATTTACATTACGAATGTGAGACTCTAGTGCAGTTAAAAGTAAAGAATGTGTAGCAGTAATATGAATCTTCATGGCACTGATGCAGACCTTTGTAATACAATTGTACTACATACTGTAGCATAAGATTTTTGGGGTCCAGTTGTGTAAATGGGGCAAGTTCAGTGAAGATTCTCCTGATAGGCAGGCATGCTGCAAAATGTTTAATGTTCAGTTAAGTAATTTTGAGTTCTTGCCAAAATTGTAGAATATATACATAGTATCTGGCGTCGGGTTTGATATATTATGAAAAAATGCTAATTAAACTGACCAGTTTGAATGGCTTTGTGAATGTGTGGCTCCTATGTTAAACTGACATAGCTGCCATACTACAGTAAATTCTGCAATGGGGTGGTTTTGTGCTGTTTTAAAATCTTTTCTTGAATTCAATCCAGTTTTGGAATGGAGTCATGTGAACGTCTTGTATCTGACTTGCACACCTAGCGTTAGTAGTATTTAGGGAACCATGGTCCAAATTATGTAAACAATGTAACTTATCTGATCTTACAGCCTGATTTGAGCACACTACCAAGAATAGTAGTGGGCTCTGTTAATATTGCCTCATTTTGTGAAGCATATTAACTAGAGGTTTTTGCCATATGTTAACACTGTTTAGCAAGTGCATGCATTGTGTTCCTTAATCACTGAGTAGCCTTTTTAAATGTCTTAAACCAGTTCAGAATTGTGGTGCCAGAATTGTTAAGGTTTACTCTGTAGTGGTTATGATTTTTTTCATAAAGAAGCATTGCTGTTTACAAAATTTAAAATATACTGAATTTTAAACTTTGCTTGCTGTGTAGCAAGCCAGATTGTCGAGCATTCATAAGTGTACATTTTTTTAAAATTTTCATTTCTTCTGTACTGCTGATTTATGAACTAGTTTGTATGGACCGAAATGCCTGTCAAGGGCCAGTAATTGGGGTGGGTTAACTGTAGACAGGGGCCATTCAGTGAAATGGTCTACCTCCAAACATAAAGCCAAAATAGCTTTGTAGAAGTGTGTTCAGTGCCACTTTTAGTAGCATTTAAATATGTAGAGTTCTTCAGTTTGAAAATGACAACCTTGGGGTGGGTACTTGGGAGTAACCAGCTGTCTCCCTGTTTTCACTGGAGTTTGGTATACTTCACAGAAGCTCTAAGCAGGCAAGGCTAGTTCACAGAATTGGCCTGCAGCTTTGGGCTTTTACTTTTGGTGATGTCACTAGTCTAGTGTTTCAGCTTGTCCCATTTTTCCTGGAAGCTTCCAGAACCTATGAGAATGTTACCAAGTTCCTTGCACAGTAATGGCTAGTCTTGGGACTGTTAACAGCTCGAGATTTGTTTTAAACAGTTGCCATGATGGCAGCAATCCATTTTCCATCTTTAACAAACTTGGGTTGATCTGGGAGATCTAAGGTAACTGCTGCATTGCATTTGACAGATTATTCAGTGAACAAATTTAGATGAGGCTTTCACTTAATCCCTTTCCACCGGCATAAAATAGAGCCATAGTAGCTCCAGTTACTTTATTCTCTGTAAAAGTGCCAAAGTTGTAAGGAATTGAGCATTTGTTTCAGGTGGCTATTTGTAATTTGGGACAGATTAAACTACTTTCCACATTTTTAGTAGATGTAGCCACTTTTTGTTCAGTGTTGGTCTAGTTGCTGGTGATATTTAAACCTCACTAATAGCCACAGACAAGCTAGATGACTGTCAGAGCAGCCATTTCAATGCATTGAGTGTTGCTGCAGTCCAGACTCTCTTTTTTGTGGCATTTAGACTAGATGGGCTAGCGCAACACTTTCATTGCAACTATGAAGGCCTTAACAGAAGCTACTGTAGGATTTGATCTTCCATGTTTAGGCACTGATGTATTTAGACCTACTCTGTTCCTGCGTACTTTAGTACTTGGATATTACTTAAGTGTCAGGGACTTTAGCTCTATACCTCACAGCCCCCTAAAAGCAGTTTTGTTAAATTTTGTTGAGGTGCCACTCCATTCCCCTTAGTTTCAGCTTTCCTGGCCATGTGGCATCCATTAATCTTGTTTGATTAGTGTTTATGCAAATGCGGAGTAAGAACATGCTCTTCAGTTTACCTCCAAACCAGATCTTTACCAGACATCTGGGGCAGAATATGTAGAGGAACATTTGGAGTACCAGGGGAAAAGATGAAGTTCCTTCATGCTGTCCAGAGCTTTAGTATGGAGACCTGGGACCTATGTGCCACAAACAGTTGTACCTAAGGTTTGACTAGTTATTCTCCGGCCCACTTTCCCTGGAGTTCTGTATGCTCTTGAAGGCAGCTTGCACATAACCCAAGTGAATTCCAGGGCCATCCAGTTAAGTATGATCTCTGCAGATCCATGAGTGGATGCCACTTAGGGTTATGCTTTTGGACCTCACAAAGAGGTGGGGTATGCTAGAGGTAAACCTTGCTTTTCTGAGCAGCAGACTGGTAAAATGCTACTGCCGAGCAGACAGGCTTGGGCTGTGAATGATGCTCCCACCCCTTATTTTGAATCTTTATGGGGTCTGCCTTTGCTTTATAGGTTCATAGGATACTAGTCTATTGGCCTGGAGGCCCTTGTAAGCCTAGCCAAGAATTTTACCCATGTTCCCTCAGTCAGCACTGGTTTCCCCTGTCCAGCAGGGACACGTGGGATGCCAGGGGTGTTTTTGTGCCATACAGTCCAGGTTCCTCTTAGAGGGCTAGAGCAGTATTATGCAAGGAGAGGGAGTCTTTGGGGGACAAATGTATCCTGCCAACAAGTTCTGTTTATGTCCGACCAGGTTAAGGCCTTGCGTGTGGGTTGCACAAGTGGAGTTTTGACTTGGGTATGCAGCATCTTCAAGACTGGGTCTGATGGCCTTGTATGCCAGACACAGTTCACCTCTGAGCAGTCTGCACGAGACTGAGTAGATGGACAGGGCTTTTAGCCTATGTGTATAGGATAGGTGTTTGAGACCTTGGATTTTTCTGGTCAGGAACCTCTGGTCTCTCCAGCTACTGCATGTGCTTGGCAAGATGAATGCTGAAGATGGCATTGTACTCTAATGGTTCTGATAAGAGGAGTAAAGGGATGTTAAGACTACCTTGTTATTGGATGAAATACCCTTGAGGGGTAGGCTGTGTAGAAAGCCTTCTATACAATGGAGGCAAGTTGGTGGTCAAAAGTCAGATTGTTGTCATCCTGGATGCCAAAGTCCCTCAACTGATTGTGTGCTTAGTATGTTATTAATGTGATTAGTGGGGATGCTATTTTTCCCAAAGGGGATAATGCTGCATTTCTTGGCATTCAGTTTGAGGCCATGCTTCTGGCACCAGTGTGGATAAGGCTCTGAGTATGTTGACTAGGGGAATTTTAAGACTGCACACAGCTTGCAGTCATCTGCAAACTGTCAGCCACAGACCACTGGAGTACAGCGCTCTTTGTGGGTTTACTATTAGAGGTGGGTTGTCGGTGAGCCAGTTAGCTATCCATCTGGTAACGTACAAGTTGATGCCTAGTTGGGAGTTTATGCCAGAGTGGGGAGTAGTGTCGGTCTGGCTAAGTCAAGGTAGGTGGTGTGCATGGTCTTTCCCTCATCCATGGCTTTGACTGGTTTCAAAAGTCAACCAAGTTCAGAATTTGAACAGAAATTTGAATTGCAGTATTTGGCACAGACAGCAGTGGTTCTCTATCTGCTTCAGTTAGCAAGGGAGAACACTTGCTGCTGTCTCAGCTTAACCTCCTGACATAGTGCAGGGGTCCTAGCACACAGCAAAATGTCCGCACTTCAGATGAGCAGCTGGGAAGAGGGCTCAACATTTGGCAGGGTTTTGAGAACCTGCTTAAAGCATGATGAAAGCTTATAAAGCCCCAAATACCATGAACCCATACCCAACATATTCAGTATGTTTGAAGTCTTCCACTGCTTAGCTTTAGACTTGCAGGTTTGTCTTTCTGTAGATCATCTGCAGTAGTGCATCTAAACTTTGAGTTGGGAAATTTTTTTCCTTATGATCAGTTTTGTAATTGCAGGTGTCGTACAAGGAACCATTCTTGGGGTTCATAGGGTGACACTGCATAATCTCTCCATTATGACAAGTTACTGAAGTAACTGTTGCTAACTGCTGCTTCAGTACAATTCCCAGTTTTCTACAAGTGATGTAGACATTTTGAGGTGCTACCTTTGTAAAGAAAGCTTTTTTGAAAGACAATCTGGTTTTCTTTGTAGAAAAATGAAATTGGTGGCAAATTACTTCAGATGTGTAGAGCAATGCACTGTTAACAAAAAAAAAGCTAGAACATTGCTTCAGTTTCACTGGACTCGTGCCTGGGTCCTGTGGAAAACTTATTCCACAAGGGGTCTAGCTCCCCTTTTAAGGATTTAGAGCCCAGGGGATTTTAGAGGCAAACCTGTTTTACCTTCTCAAATATAAAACTACAAGTAGTGATGACCAGGACAAGGGCTAGAATTTCTCTACATTATTATGCCATCCCAAGTAAAACTGTAAGCCACGATACCTGAACCACACAGTGGTGTTGCTTACTGTAGAGGTTTGACTGTTAGTCCAGTTTCCCTTCTATTTCCTCTATTGCAGATTACCTTTTGGGGCCAGGATGGATGTTTTAAGCTTCCACTAAAGGGTTTGTACCCTTGGCTTTTTTTGTTATGCCACCCTAAGGACGACCAATGTCAAAATGATTCTGTGGTGCAGTTCTTTGCAAGCTGACCAAGGTGTGGGCAGGTTTTCTCTGGCAGAACCTGAGATGGTATTGGCAGTCCACCCCAGTACATGTTAGAGGAATGTCAGACTGAGGTGCTCAGATGGTGGCAGAGATCTCTAGGATAATTGCAGTGATGGACACTACATATGTGGTAAGGTAGTACTATACAATCTTAGGATTTGCTAAATGGATGTAGGGCAAGAGTAGCTGCTCTTCATAAGCTGGCAGCTGTTTAGGTTCCTGTTTTGACCTTTGATTTTCCTTGGATCCTCTGCACGTCTTATTGCAGTGGGTTGTAAGTGGCAGAAGCGCAGCAAATCTTACATGAAGATGAGGCTAGCACTCTGGACATTTGCCTAACATTTACTGTCCATATAAAATTTGCTTCATTTTATACCTTTCACAAAGTTTTGCCACTTAATACTTCTGCCTTTAAGCCCTTATGTTTTACATTAATTCTGTTTCTCTCGAGCTCCTTGTCTTTCCTTGGCACCAAATGGCTGTCTTAAGGTCTTTGGATCCTTTGAGTGGTGCCTTCATGCAGAGGCACTTTCTAAGGTACATGAATTCTGTGGCTTTAAAGGGAAAACTGAATTAAAGCAAATAAAATTTTATAGTAAAACAAAACAAATTTGCCAAGAAGGTAAACTGAATTAAAATTAAACCTGGTCACCAGAAACTACCATCGGCTAAGCGCTTTTGCCATTGCATTCTCTTGGCTTAGTCTGTCATTACAGTAATAACACTTTAGTCTATTAGCTGCAACTAACTGCAAGCGAAGCCAAGCTATTTCTATATTTTATAAAAAAAAAAAAAAACTTTTGTACTACACCTTTTTTAAAAAAATCAATTGGTTACATCTTCAGTATTCATAGAAAGCCATGGAAAGGAAACTTGCTTGCTTTTGTACTAAACAAGTGGTGGTTGTCAGGGTTGGGTTGAACTGATGGTCTGTCTGTTAGACCAGTAAAACTAAAGTGTTTATTACTGTAATGACTGAAGCCAAGGGAATGTAATGGAGAAAGCGCTTAGTCGATGGTGTTTTAAAGATTTAGTGACGTTTTATCGTTTCTGGTGACTAGTTTATTTTTAATTCTCAAACTTTTATAGTACAAGCATCAGTATCACTTGAAAATTTTAATTCGTACTGCAAACTGGTGGTCTTTGGGGATGCCGCATTAATTTTTCTTAATGAAGTTAGTATTCATATAATGTGGCACTGCTTAGTTTCTCTCCACTTAGTGATTCACTAGGTTTTTGTATGGTCTGTCTGCATTCTAGCAGTTTTTGCCAGCTTCAGACTGGTAAAAACCTTTATCTCGCCTTCAGTACAGAGGTGAAAAGCTGTGTAATCCTTAATTTCAGGCTTAATTTCAGTCTTGTAAGGTGTGAAAGTTTGCATCTGCACTGCGATGTAGCTAGTGTAATTTCTCTCAAAATCTTCCTCATGAAGGTGTGCAAAGTTCTTACATTGACAGCATCTTCCCCTCGGACTTAACTTTTTGAAGTCTTAAACCTCAGGCCTTGCCCTTTTTTGCAAGTGCCATGTTCAGCAATTCGTTGTATTTGGGGTATAGTTTGATATTTTGTAGAAATTTGAGTAAATTTCAACTTTTGCAATCAATTTGTACAAGCAGTTTGATAGCCCTTTAATTTAAAAAGACCTGAGTTGAGTGGCTGTCTTGCTGTACATTGGTTTGATTACATAACGTACAAACTTCTGCAGTACACGTGGTATTTCTTCAAACACCATAGATAATCAAACTATATTAAACATAGCATGTATTGCTATATGTCTTATAACCTAAGCAATATTACATAAATTCAACTCCTGTCTTTTTTAGACTAGAAACATTTTATTAAATGGTCTTAATACCTTTCAGTAAAGCAAACCCATGTCAGTTGGGCTTATTTCTATGAGTTTAATGGAAGTGCCACAGTGTTTTGGCATGCGAGCATAGAATGTTAGTGGATCTGGAGACTCAAGATTTCAGTAGTGAGCATTTTTGTATTAAATGCATTTTGTGCAAAAGATCTTTCTCAGGAAATCCCCAAGCTGAAATTATTCCCATATGCATAGTTCTGGCATAAATTTCTTTAAAGTTTTCATATTTACTGTGTAGTAAGCTGACTGGCTTTCCTAGCATGTTAGGCATTAGTGGCCATCAGCACTGTAGATCAGGTTTCCTTCCAAGCTAGTGGGGTGAAGTTTAGAACCAAAGTAAATAACTGACTTTTAGACTTCAAGGGATTCTTTAGGCAAGTCCACTGATGTAATCTGTTAAAATGCAAATGCAGCAGTAGTGTTGTATGCATATAGTAGCTTTATTTTGACTGGCTAGTCCTTAGTAAAGCAACAGGGGTTTGATAAAATAATGCTTCTTGAACTTGTCTAACTTTACTGTTGTTCCTTAGGCAAGAATAATCGATGTAGGTTGAAGCCCAGCATGTACCTTAACTACGGTAAGACATTTCTATACATGTATCTGTATTAAAATTGTGTAGTTTTAAATCTAAATGTGTCTGGTCAGTGCTTAGCAGATGGAGCATAGCAGTGAAAATGTTTGTGTGATGGACTCAGACCAGTGCTGTTGGAAGTGTATTTGAAACTGCTCACCTAGATTCTCACCATACTTGAAGACTGCAGGTTTAATCAATTTTTTCACACATGGTCCTTGTCTGCCCATGAATGATGGTGTAGCTGAGTAGAATACGGTGTGGTAGGCAAGATACTTCTAGGCCTGTTGAATGCTTGCTAGAACTCAACTGCCATAGAAAGTTAGGGTTTGTGAATATAGTTCAGTTATTAAGGTGTAAAACTTTGTCCAGTTAAATAAGGCTTCAGAACAAAAACTGAGTGGGGACTTCTAGTAAATTGTAGGAATGGCATTAATTAGTCTGCAATTTGCAATTAAATGTTAAACTTGAATGTACTGTGCATAATGGAAAGCCCCTTCCTTATTCTACCCGTTAAGTTTGAATGTGGCACTCAACTGAATGTTAATTACTTGTCCCTTCCAGCCTTGTGTACAGGGTACCAAGTAAAATGAGCTTCCCCGTGTTTATAGTCTTTAAAAAATGTTTGGATTAAAGTGCATCTCGGCCAAGTCATTTGCATCCCCATGGCTCCACCTTTTGCATTAATTTTGATAAAGGAGGATTCCATCAGAGACCCCACAGAGTTGACTTTGTAATAAACCGCCCCTACCTCCTCCTGAGCATGTCATCTGACATGGTTAAAAAGGTCCTTTCAAAATCCTGAAATTTGACTTGTATTGTGGTTCTGAGTGCATACTTGACATCTTAAAAATAAAATGGAACCAGTGTGTGGGGAAGAATTAATGTCCCAGTGTGTGTGTGGGGAAGAATTAATGTCCCAGTGTGTGTGTGTGTGGGGAAGAATTAATGTCCCAGTGTGTGTGTGTGGGGAAGAATTAATGTCCCAGTGTGTGTGTGGGGAAGAATTAATGTCCCAGTGTGTGTGTGTGTGGGGAAGAATTAATGTCCCAGTGTGTGTGTGTGTGGGGGGAAGAATTAATGTCCCAGTGTGTGTGTGTGTGGGGAAGAATTAATGTCCCAGTGTGTGTGTGTGGGGAAGAATTAATGTCCCAGTGTGTGTGTGTGGGGAAGAATTAATGTCCCAGTGTGTGTGTGTGTGTGGGGAAGAATTAATGTCCCAGTGTGTGTGTGTGTGTGTGTGTGTGGGGAAGAATTAATGTCCCAGTGTGTGTGTGTGTGTGTGTGTGTGGGGAAGAATTAATGTCCCAGTGTGTGTGTGTGTGTGTGGGGAAGAATTAATGTCCCAGTGTGTGTGTGTATGGGGAAGAATTAATGTCCCAGTGTGCATGTGTATGGGGAAGAATTAATGTCCCGAATTAATGTCCCAGTGTGTGTGTGTATGGGGAAGAATTAATGTCCCAGTGTGTGTATGGGGAAGAATTAATGTCGGGACAGTTGAAGGCTCTGGCAGTCTCAAAGTTGGAAGTACTGACCTTTTGGTAGATTGAAGGATGTGGCAAGTTAGGCACACAGTTGACCCCCCTCAAGTTTTGGGATCCATTTGTTGCTGTGTAGGAAGGAGTTTGGTTTCCTTATCCCTATCCCTGTGTGATGGGTTGAATGTGATGTCTCCAAAAAGACTGCAGGCCAAGCATATGGCTTCTTGTGAATAATTTTTGAAAACTGGAGACTATCCCCATTTAACTACACTCAGCCAGGTTACCATAGTAAATATGCAACTTGCTATCCAAGAGCATTTTAGTTTGCTGTAAAAGGAAAGGTCTAGGGCATTACTGTCTCCAGTATTAACTCTGGAATCTAGAGTGAACCAAGCCTGACTTGTAGTTCAGCTTTGGCGTTTTCCCACAAGCTTGCAATTTCAAAAATGTTTTTCTTGTAGGTTTTGCATGAAGGATCTTTGTCACCAGTCTTGGAAGATGTCGTAGTGAGCAGATTGTCATTGGCTATGTCTGGTAAGCAAGTCTTCTGTATAAGTTGTAGCTAAATTTCAAGAATACAGTACAGTCTGTCTTTAATCTGTTTGACAGCTGGGCCACTGCTTTGGGGAACAGGGATTTATTACTGTAAGTACACCAAGGGTGAGGCCCTTATCAAAACTGGACTTCGGGTATGCTCTTTCTGAAGCTTTCCCTAAATCCCATAGTGTTAATTGAGCTTGCCAGCCAAGACTTGATCTGCTCCTCAAAACATGTAGTTTGATGCCCTGTCAGATCCAGTGTAAGAATTAAGAATAAAAATAATGACAATTAGGTTAATGGATTTGGGGGCAGGGGTTTAAGCAATAACTTTCCACATCTGTCCTCTTAATCTTGAATTATCCAATCTGTCCACTTAGTCAGACTGGGCATGTCAAGGTAGATTGATATTTAGACAAGTTTAAGCTTCTCCATTGACACAGTGCACCATTCCACCCTCAGTAGTCACTGTCACCATTAGTCAGGTGTGATCACCTTTCAGTCAGCTATTCAAATAAGTACTTTGTTGCTAAACACAGTTTTGTCATTGATAAAAAAAAAAAAATTCCTTCCTGCCCCCAATTAGGCAGTCAGACAAACTTGTCGGGCTCTTTTTACCCCCCCCCCCCCTATGATTTTCTGTGATTGAGTGATTTTTTTTTACTTTGGTGTTGGTGTAGTTTGGATTACTTTGCTATGGGCAAGGCCTCTGATTTTAGAATGTATAGCCTTTCTCACTTCCACTCCAGGACACTTGACAGGCTGTGATGTGCTGGGTCTTGAACTAGTCCTAAAAGGTTTTAAGACCTTTTTTGGCTGTCATACATTTCAAGAAAGGAGAGCAGTCTTCTAAATGCTTTATTACCTGACAAAGCAAAGAAATGGGGAAACTTCTGGTGTTCTGCTTATCCTGTTAGGAGCCCCTGCATGCATGTGGACTTGGGACCACGTGGCACAGGTATTTGTGAATGTACAGGCTGATATTTGTCTTTCCTGCCCCTATAGCGGACTGTGAATAGGCATCAATATCTCCAACTCCTTTCCCATGGTTTGGGTTGTGTAGGCAAGTTTTTCTGCTTTTTTCTGTAACTGCTGACAGGACTATCGTTCTGCACCAACACTTTGGTCTTGTTCACTGTTGATTAATGACCGAGATTTCCTGTTTGCAGCAGCCTGAGGTCAGCCCAAAACAGGTTTCTCCTCCCTCCATGGGCTGGTGGACTGCTTCCCCCCTCTGACATCTGTGGTATCAAAGGTTGTCAGCACTGTTTCTTGACAAGTCTGAATGTCTTGTTCATTCTTTATGTCTTGTCAGCTTGAAGCCAGAGTTAAACGTCCATTGATCACTGCTGTGATGTCTAAAGTGTGGTGGATCAAGTTTCTTCTCCAGTATCTTAATAGCTTGTGCCCCCAGCCTCTCTTCTGAGGAAAATATTTGAGTTCACCTCCTGAAAAGCAATCCTTTTGTAAGACCTTGGTTAAAATGAGAGGTCAAAGGGAACAAAAATCTTAGCAAAAGTCAAGATTTGTAGCAGTTACCTTTCACCCCTTGGGTGTAATGCAGGCAGAAAAAACGCTTGATTTTCCTTTAGTGGACTTTTCAACTAGCGGTGTTCATACTCCCCTGTTGGAGTAATAGCACTTTGGGTTTCCTGCCCTTAGTCCGCCTGTATCTTTTTTCCTTCCCTTAGGCCTGGCGGGTGCCTTCTCAGAAGTCTGAACGGCCATTCCAATTTCTGAAGTTTTTTTACTGTATGAATTTGACATCCTTTGTCCAGTACATCGATCTGTCAAGTCGGGACATTGAGTGCCTAAAGCCAAGTGCTCCTTTGGGAACTCTCTGTATTGCTTATCCTGAATTTTATTAAATGCCTTAAGACTGGCAAGGAAAGCAGATCCCTCACTGCGACTTCCACTGTGCTCATTCTGCTTGGGCCTGAAGCGTAATATGCCCAATTATCCTGAATGCATGTACTATAAAGCTAAGGGTAGAGTTCCAAAAATTTGGGGGTAAAGAAAAGGAGCATTTGTGACCAGCAAATGCAGTCACATTTCCCTCCAGTATCTGAAGGTTGTTTGGAGCCAGATATTTAATGTTACACTCTTGCTTGAAATTGTTGGAGGGGTGCCATTGCAGCCCCATCCAACAGTGTGTGGCTGAGACCTCTGACCCTGAAGTATGGTTTCTTTGTCAAACCAGTGAAAACTCTTGTTTGTAGAAGAGATTTGGGACTGGACATGCAACACTCTGGCTGTTTCAGTTTTTGGGAGCCCTGCAAGATGTCTGTTGGGAGTAGCATCCTTAAAATTGGGCTCCCAGTCTCCGGTTTCCAGGGTATTAAGGGGGTGGCAGATGACTTTGTCAAACTGTTTTACAAACATCTGAAAGCATGTCCCAGTTGTAGCGTGCATTCTGCTAAGAGCGAGACTCTAGTGCAGAACACTAGCAACAGGCAAGTGGATTCCTTGACCTGTTTTGGGAAGTTGTTCACCTTTGTTCTGTAATTGTTATACTGACATTTGTATTCGAGAGATACTGATGAAGCTTAATGCTATAGGTGGAATTAAACACAATTGCAGATTTTTTAATGAATTCTGCACTACCATGCAAATGACATGAATGCTAGCAGATATGGTTATGCTGTGGATGGCTCCATATAGTGCTGCTGCAGTGAGGCTGTCTACAGGAAACTGACCTGGCTGTGAGGAGTCTGCCTCTGTCAGAGGGTGCCTGTGCACAGTGTAATGGTCTATGTTCTGTTCTCATGTTGCAGTATTTTCGCATGTGGGGGATCCTCTGCTCGTGTACCAAAGCTTAAGCCTGGCTGCTGTAAGGTGCATGGAATGTCACATGCAGGGACCATAAACTGGGCCGTAAAGGACACCTGCGCAAGGCCCCTGAACTCTTCTGCTGCAGTTAAACCATCGTCTTGTTCGGTTTGTTTCACTGTTGCAGTCCTCACAATTGAGTTTGCTTGCAGTAGCCCTCAGTCGGCCTGATTATCAAAGTCTTGGGTCCTGCGTCTGTTGCGGTCTCATTTTCTGTAACTTCAGGTAGTCAGTAGTATAAAGCATGCAGCCGACGCTATTAAATCAGTCTTCATTGCTGTGCAGTGCCCAAAGCAGAAGCAGTTCGCAAGTGCCAGTTGGAAGACAACTCAAATTTATTTCCCAGTTTCAGAACCAAAGTCTTCAACTAAAGCCAAGTACCTCGTTGGAGAAACTTTTTTTTTCTTGCTCTAAACCGATGTCAGTAAGTCAATTGTATTTCTTGTGGAAGGCCAATACCTCCTAAATGTTTTAATTCGTACTGTATTCTTTGCCTAGACCCTGACCACGACGTACCTCGCTGTCTGTTTTGTGCCTTATTTAAACCACAAACTATTCGTCTGTATTTTTGCGTCTAAATATTTTAGTACTTGGTTCAATTATCCAGATTTGTCACCAAACTACAGACATTCTGAAAAAACAAACTATAGACCGGCTGCTGTCTCAGCCGCTCAACCCAATGATATTGCCACTATCCTGGCAGTTTCATTGTTAACTTCACCACCAAAAGGGCCCACAACAATACCAGAAAGTGTCCCGGAAATCAGATGCACAGGTAAACAGCCCATTCAAAAGGCAAAAGCACAGCATCAATGGGGCCAGATGGTGTCCCAGGCTGCGTCTTGCACTAACTACAGAACAAACTAACCCCCCACCTAAACACACTGTTAAACTTCATCCTCTCCACAGGCTATGCACCCATAGAATGGCACACAGCAACGGTTATTCTGCTCCACAAAGGAGGGGCCACAACTGACCCTGGTAACTATCGCCCCATAGGCCTGACTAGCCTGGTCTGCAAGCTGTGGAGCGCATCATCTTGGAACCGACATTGGGAACCTCCAGACACTTGACCTGACCCAGTTTGGCTTTAAGGGCAGATCATGTCTATTAAACCTGGTTGACTTCGAGACGGTCACCAAGGCTATAGGTGAGGGGAAGCTAGTTCACACAGCCTACCTTGACCTCGCCAAGGCTTTTGACACCATTCCCCACTCGGGGAATTATAGAAAAACTCAGCCTGAACATAAACCCCTACGTCACGAGATGGGTTGCCAACTGGCTTAGACAGAACTCTCACGGTAAGAATAGTGGGCTCCAGGTCTGACTAAACCAGTCAAGTGGTGTCCCACAAGGCTTGGTCCTGGGACCCCTACCGTTCAGCATAGATTTCTCAGAAGTACAGGCAAACACAGGAGGACTGGCTAACCAAGTTTGCTAATGACTGCAAACTGGGAGCCATATTTGTCTCCGGCTGACATAGACATTCTCCAAAAGGGCTTTACTTGGACACATGGATGTCGGTCATGGTCCAAAATATAATGTAGAATCACCAAATTTTTTTGCAAAACTTTTGGGATTCCCCTTCCTCAGTGCTCTAGTAAAAACATTTCACAATTCAATTAAATAGTAGAAAACAATCATGACACAGCCAACCAATAGAAAACATTCCAATTAACAAATGCTCAGTTAATGCAGCTTATGCTGCTGCTTGATTAAAACGGGCTTCAAACTTCCTGCAGTATTAATCCCTGGATAAACATCTGCTTGTAGTTTTATTCAGGAATACTTTGTTTTCTAGCATGTTAATCACCCCCTCATACTTTGCTGTATGGTCCATACTTTGCAATAAAATTTGATTCTGTTTTATATTTTGGACTTTGGATGTTATGTGATCCTATCTCGCCTACATTCTGTACTGATGGGCTTAGAGCCGATCCTCTGCTCCGACTCTGCACACTGATATAGAGCGAAGCCTCTTATTGGCTGAGCTATTCTCTATCCCAGGATGCACCACCACTAATCCCCCAGATCTCGTTTGCTGCTTACAAGCTAGGATGTGGTCTCAAACTTGGCTGAGCTAAGTGCTATATAAGTTTTTCTGTCAAATTCTTTATTTCTTACCCAAAAGCTGTAAAGCTGTTTTAACAGCTATCGTTGTGTTTCTGTGTTTTTGATAATTTGTGTGTATTGATTAGGGAAAGGTTTCCAGGGCCTTCCCCTATTTCTTAGCGAGTTTTCTTATTTTTAGGGAGGTAAAGTACCTGTTTTAGAGGGTTCTTGGCCCTCCTTTTTGGTGTTTGTTCTTGTTATCTTGGTTTTTTCTTTTAAAAAAAAAAAGGATTTATTAAAATCTTTTTCTGACTTAGTGTTTTTTTCCACTGTTATAGTGAGTGTTTGAGGCATTATGTCCAAAGAACATAGACCCTCAGGATTCAAGAAGTGCACGAGGTGCAATTATAAAATGTCTAACCGATCACTCCTCGTGCGTATATTGTTTAGGCGCCAAGCACCTACAGGAGTCCTGCAGCATGTCACGCCTTTTCCTCTAGGGTCCTCCAAGAGAGGAAGAATAAATTAGTCTTGAAAGGGCTGATTAAACCCTCCTTCGAGGAGGCCTTATCTTCCTCTCCAACTAAGAAAAAGAAAGCATCGGCTCCAACCAGCCCGTCGGAACCGACTACTAAGAAATCCAGGCAGGCTTCACCATCGGCTCCACGGACTTCGGAGACGAGGGCTGAACAGTCTGCCTCGATGCCTCTAGTCTCGACTCCTCTGGTTTCGGAGCCGATGACTGGGGCTTCGAGAGCCGGGTCACCTTCATCAGCTCCACTGATTTTGGAGCCGATGAGGGTTGCCGAAGCCCTCCGGCACAGAGGGAAATTGTTTTGGGATCTCCCTCGGCGCCGATACTGGTTGAGTCCATTCGGAGCCGGTCCCCCAGTCCTTCGGAGCCGATTAAGTCTGTTCGGACCCGATCGGTTTCCTCCTGATTCGGACATCGACAGGGTGCTCCTAAGACTATTTCAGTCTCCTGTATTCCAGAAATTAGTTTCGGCTCCAGCCCATTCGGCTTCGGAGCCGATGGCCCACCCTGTAGTTCTGGTTCCTCCTCCAACAGCCTCTGCACCATTGGAGCCGGTGCTGGTGGAGCCGATGGAGGTTTTCGGGTCGGCCCCGACCCTTACTCCAAACTCGGCTCTCGAGTCTGAGTTCGGTACACGGACCTCCTCTGTCGGCCCCGGGGGGGACGCTTCAGGACCGATGTTTTCGGTTCTGAGCCTTCCTCTCAGTGCGTCTGCTGCGGGGTTACAGTCTACTGTTGTGGCCACGGGGGTTGGACCTTCCCAGGATTCTGGTGGTCCGGCCTTCAGGACCACGAGGAGTGCGTTGGCCAAATCTTCTTTGGCTACCTCCCTGGTCTCACCAGCACCTTCCCTACATACGGAGACTGGGTCTTCGGTAGTCTGTGTCCTTGGACAGCGGGGCCTGAGGTCACCCCCCACTGGGGGGTCCCCCCCCTCCTGGAGGTCCCTCTGAAGCTTCTTCAGAGGAACCCCCAAGGAAAAGATCGTGCAAGAGGAAGTACGTAGACTCCCCCGATGAGTCTCTCACGTCAGACACTGATCTTGACTATGCGGAGGGGTCCCCCTAAGTCGTCCTCAGATGTCTCCTTTGCAGACATCTTGGAAGCCCTCAAACAACGAGGCGGCTGGCATTCCAAACCCCCTTCTGCTGACTAGTCGGTGTTCCTTAAGGCCTTCGGGGCTCAGCCCTCCGCCTCCTGGGTGTCTCCGCCCTTCGAGCTCCTAGATTTCCAAAGGTGTGGCTGTAGATGCCTTGGTGGTGGCATCTGCTACCCAACAAGATGTAGCAGAGGCTTCGACGTCCGTCCATCCTCCTAATGAGTCTAGGAGCATGGATCGGTATGGGAAGCGCACCCTCAGTTCAGCGGCCTTTACCTTAAGGTCCCTGAACTATTTAACGCATTTCACCAGGTTTCAGAGGGATCTGATCAAGGAGCTTTCAGATACCCTCTTGGGTAACCTACCTGAGCAGCTGGCCCAGACGGTTGGCTCTCAGTTGGCTACGCTGTCATCTATATCAAACTCGTCCATGAGGCTCATTTCATATGCGGCCGAGGGGGCGAGTAGAGCAGCGGGTACGGGTATTGCTCTACGGAGGCAAGCCTGGCTCCGCCTGTGTCATTTTGCAGAAGCCTTTAAGTCTTCCTTTGCCGACGCTCCCTTTGATGGGTCCTCTTTGTTTGGACCCAAGGTAAAGGACACATTGACCCGCTGCGAGCAAGAAGGTAAGACTTTGACTGCCGTAGGGGCACGATTTTACACTCCCTTTTGGCCTTATCCCAAGGCTAAAAGAGGGAAAATGTGGTTCCTTAGATCCCAGAAGTCTTATCCCTCGCAGCAGGACAATCCCCCTTCTAGAGGCAGAGGAGGGGGAAATTTTTCTGGAAGACGCCGTCCCAGAGGCGGCAGAGGCCCCCGCAACACTGGAGACCGCGAGTCCTTTCGTGGCTCTTCAACCTTCCACAATCCCTGAAGGATTGCCCGACTGTGCAGTTCCGGAGCCAGTTGGGGGTCGTTTTTCGAGGCACCTAAAAGCCTGGGAAGGTATCACTCTGGACCGATGGGTGCTTCGAATTATCGCCGGAGGTTACGCCATCCCTTTTTTTCACTCCCAACCTCCATCCAAGAAAATCCCAGACCCGCCACCCAGTCAATGTGAAATTGCAGCCTTGGAAGTCTCAAAGCTGCTTCAAAAAGGAGTCATCCAACCGGTCCCCGCAGACCAGATCGGATTAGGGACTTGCTCAAGATTCTTTTTGGTGCCAAAAAAGACCGGGGACTTGAGGCCCATTTTGGATCTCAGCATTTTAAATCGTTCAGTCAAAGTTCCGAATGGTCACCTTACAATCCATTCTCCCACTGCTGGAGAAAGGTGTTTGGATGTGCTCCATAGATCTCAAGGATGCCTATTACCACATCCTGGTAGATCAGGCATCCAGGAGATATTTGCGCTTCAGCCTAGGAGACGGTCATTTTCAGTTCCGCACGCTGCCCTTTGGTCTCACCACAGCCCCCAGGGTGTTCACCAAATGTTTGGCGGTCGTGACTGCTCACCTGAGGAGTCTAGGATTCCAGGTGTTTCCGTATCTGGACGACTGGCTCCTAACTGCCACCTCCAGGCGTCTACTATTGCACAACCTACAAGCCACTATCACTAGGCACTTTCCTTGGAATCACCTTCAATTGGCCAAAGTCTGTGTTGCTGCCATCTCAGCGCATAAGATTCATCTGAGTAGAGAGAGACTCAAACCGAATGCGGGTCTATCTTCCTACAGAAAGGATACAAACTATACAGGCTCAAGTCCGAGCCTTGCTTCTCAGATCCAAAGCTCCAGCCAGGATGGTCCTGCAGCTATTGGGATCTGTCGGCCACTGTTCTTCTAGTCCCCCTAGCAAGGTTGCATATGAGAATTCTCCAGTGGCTTCTTTCGACACAGTGGTCCTTTCAGGATCTCCCTCTTGACACCTCATACGGATCGCGGAAACCTGCAAACGGGACCTTTGCTGGTGGCTGGTGCCCTCTAATCTGGATCAGGGTCGACCCTTTGTTCCACCTCCTCCTATGGCCACGGACGCCTCCCAGATGGGGGGCGGGGGGCATTCCCTGGGCAGGTCAGTCCAAGGCAAATGGCATTCAGAAGAGTCTTCTTCATACCAACATTTTGGAAATGAGGGCGGTGCTTCTATCTCTACAAGCCCTTCATGATTACCTCCCTCAGGGCGTAATTGCCATTCTCTCCCAACATGTAAGTGGTCTGGTATCTGAACAAGCAGGGAGGGACCAGATCCTACCCTCTTTGCAGAGAGGCCATGAGAGTCTGGGAATGGGCAGTGGCGACCAGACGTTTTCTGATAGCAACTCGTATCCCTGGCAAATCCAACGTGATAGCCGACAGACTGAGCAGAACTATCCTCTCTCCTCACGAGTGGTCTCTGAACAATGCAGTGACAACTCAGATCTTCAGCAGATGGGGAACTCCTTGTTGCGACCTCTTCGCATCTCCGCTGAACGCAAAGTGCAGAAAGTTCTTCTTCCTCACTCCAACTCTGGGGGAGAGTCCTATGGACACATTAGCCCATCCTTGGCCCACCGGCTTGCTATATGCCTCCCCCCCCCCCCAGTTCCCCTCCTTCCCTGAGTGATCCAAAAGGCGTCTCACTTGGAGCAAAATTATCTTAGTTGCCCCTTACTGGCCTAGTCAGGTATGGTTCCCCTATCTTCGGAAATATGCACTGGACGGTCCATGGTTCCTGGATCAGATCCCAGACCTATCAGTCGGGACAACTCCACCAGTCCCTTCACACTTTGAAGTTAACAGCTTGGCTCCTCCGCTTCCGACTATAGTCAGGAATCATACCTTAGACCCGGAAGTCATACATATCTTGTCTTCGGCCCACAAGTCTGCCACGAAGAAATTGTATACTAGCAAATGGAAGAGATTTGCTATTTGGGCTCAACTCCGGGATCTGGATCCCATCACTATTCCTGTATCGGAAGTCCTGAAATTTCTAACTTCCGTATTCAATCAAGGTTCTTCAGTCTGTACCATCAAGGTCCAGTTGGCAGCTATTTCCAATTTTCATGAATCTATAAACCCACCTTTAATGAGCAACAGATTGTGTAAAACCTTCATGAAAGGTGCTGCGCTTTTAAGACCTCAGATTTCTCATCCTGCTCCTCCGTGGGATCTCGATGTGGTATTACGTGCCTTAACCTCCTCCCCCTTCGAACCGGCAGCAACATGTGATTTGAAATTTCTATCTTGGAAAACTGCCTTTCTGGTCGCGATTACTTCTGCCAGAAGGGTTTTAGAGCTTCAAGCTCTATCTGTAAAACCACCGTACCTGTTTTTTCACAGAGTATCCCTCAGGCCTAATCCCATCCTTTGTCCCTTAAGTTTGTTCCAGTTTTTGCCTGCAACAGTCAGAACTTCCAGTTTTCTTTCCAAAGTGCTCAAAGCGGAATACCAATTCCACACATTGGATGTCCACAGGCAATTGCGTTTTTATTTAGACAGGACCAAACAAGGAAAACAGATCAATTGTGTCCTTTTCGGATAATAAATTGGGCAAAGCCGTCGCAAAGGTCACTATTGCCAAATGGATCAGGGACTATTAGTCAAGCTTATTCCTCTTCTAATAAAGCGCTTACGACCTCCGTCAAAGCTCACTCTACAAGAGCTATGGCTACTTCAGTAGCATTCCATTCTAAGCTTGCCATCAGTGACATTATTGCTGCGGCTACGTGGTCTTCCCCGCACACTTTCATTTCCCACTACAAATTGGATGTGGCATCTCGGGGGTGAGCTTCATTTGGTTCCACAGTGCTCAGGAGTGTTTTCCGGTGAGCCACCCAGGATTTAGGTGCTAGGGCCGCTGTCCCATCAGTACAGAATGTAGGCGAGATAGGATCACAACATCTTTTAGTTATGTACTCACCATAACTTTAGATATTTGGGATCCATCTCGCCTACATTCCCAGTAACCCACCCTCCTTCCCCCTGCCTTGGGGATCAGAAGAGATTGGACGGTCCGAATTCTATTGTTTCATCTTGAAACATCTGGCAATGTTATATAAACAAGTTGTGTGTGCGCATGAATGCGGACAAACAAGATCTGGGGGATTAGTGGTGGTGCATCCTGGGATAGAGAATAGCTCTGCCAATAAGAGGCTTCGCTCTATAGCATAGCGTGCCGAGTCGGAGCGGCTCAGAGCCCATCAGTATAGAATGTAGGCGAGATGGATCCCAAACATCTAAAGTTATGGTGAGTACATAACTAAAAGTTATTGAGCACAGTGTACCACAGTGAATCTTTTAGTCATTAAATAAGTGGGGGTGTTGTGGGGGCACAGCCCCCCATTAATTTTAATATATTCACTATTATAAAATGGTATATGCATTGATATATACATATATATACATATATACATATATACATACATATATATATATATATATATATATATATATATATATATATATATATATATATACTCAGTAAAAACTATTGGTGTAATGTGGGGTATGCATATATATTTTGTATATAATGTGTGTATGTGTGTATCTTTGTGTGTGTATGTATATATATATATATATATATATATATATATATATATATATATATATATATATATATATATATATATATATATGTATGTGTGTGTGTGTATGTGTGTATATATATATATATATATATATATATATATATATATATATATATATATATATATATATATATATATATATATATATATATTTTTTTTTTTTTTTTTTTATGGGTCCTGGACGTTTGCTTGAATGAAGAAATGTCCGAAACGGCATACTTAAGCGAAAGTACTTTTCACCGAAGAAGCACTTTTGCTTAAGGTATGCCTGTTGCTGAGGCCGTACTGAGCGGAAAAGGGAAAAATCCCTTTTCCCCACTAGTACGATTTTTGGAGGGAGAGTATTGAAGTGGGGGGGGCACAGCCGCCCACATGGGGGGTGCAGGGGGGGCAAAGCCCTCCTGCCAAGACATTACAAATTTTTTTTCACACGCTTTAACGAAAGCACTTGATAAAAAGTGCTTTCGTTAGTGTGTTTAGTTATGGATTTGGACATTTGCTTATTCGAGGAAATGTCCTAGGTCTATATATCTATATAAAATAGATGGATAGGTGGATATATATATATAATAGATGGCTAGAGATAGGTGGATGTATAGCTGTGGATGTATAGGTTCAAAGGTAGGTACTAGGCTATTGGCCCTAGGGCCTGTACAAGCCCATCCAAAAAGGTACCCTGGCTTTTACCACCCAAGAAAATTATTTTCCTGTGCCACTGTCTAGCAGAGCCACAAGTGGTCTCCGGGGTGAATTTCCTATTTCCCATCCAGCCATCAAGATTTTTCTCAAGTGCTAATGAGGAGATGTTAAGTTGTCTATCTCGCCTTCATTCTTGCTGGATTGGTTCGGAGCCGACCTCGGCTCCGACTCGGCCACTCTAAAAGCTCGAGAGTTGGTTCCACCGGCTCGAGGCTCCCCTTATATCCCACAATGCTAGGCGAGAGTTACCTCAGATCTCGTTTGCCGCTACAGCTCGAGGTTGGTTTTCTACCGGTTCTTGGTGAGTGACTTTTCTTGTTGAAATTAGTCTTTCAAAACCCCTTTAATTTTAATATATTTAATTAATTCCCTTAGTTTAGAGAAAATTTTATCCCCTTCTAAAAAAATTTCCGTTTTTTTCCCTCAAGAACCTTAGGTTCTTCCCTTGGGCCTACAGGCCTTTCCTTCCCTAGTGGAGTGTGTATTATTTTATTTTAAAATCCTAGTTACTGGTTTTATTATATTTTAACCTGACAGGGTGTAACTAGTGTGTTTGTGTGTGTGTTTGTGTACACCTGTCAAAAAAATGTCTAAAGAAGCAAAGGTCTCCGGATTCAAGAAGTGTGATGCGTGCTGTCAGAAAATGTCTGACAGACGCTCACACTTGTGTCTACTGTCTGGGGCCTTTGCACCTGCAGGACTCCTGTGCTGTGTGCCATGGCTTCAGCCCCAGGGTCCTGCAGGAAAGAAAGAATAAATTGATTCTGAGGCTTACTCAAGCCAGAGGATTCCCTGTCTGTTTCAACAGGGAAGCCCTCTAAGGCATCTAGGTCTTCGGCTCCGGCTACTGAGCCGAGACCTAAGGTTTCTCAACCTCTGCCTTCATCGGCTCCGGCTGGAGCCGATAAGTCTCAGTCCACAGTTTCTGTGGCCCCCTCGGCTCCGGCCGGAGCCGAGGTAGTAGAAGTTCCCGTGTCGGCTCCGACCAGACCTTCGGAGCTGACAACTAGGAAGAGGTCCAGGTCACCATCTCTTGGCTCCGTTCATTCGGCTCCAGGATCTCCCCTGCTGTCTGAACGGAGCCAAAGATCTCACTCCTCTAGGTCATCGAGGCTGTCGGATCATGACCTTCAGAGGGTAGTGAGCCGACTACTTAAGTCCGAGGCACTGGCCCAGATGCTTCAGAGCCCGACTCATCAGTCGATGCCTGCCCCGGTCCATCTACATATTCCTCCTTCGACTCTCTTGAGCTCGGAGCTGGGTCGTGTCGGAACCGAGACTGTGTTAGTGTCGGAGCCGATACAATTGTCTTCGGCTCCGTCGTCGGCTCCGTTTTCTTCCTTGGAAGAATCTCGGCGCCGGACTTCCCTCGTCGGCTCCGAGGGGGTGAGTGGCATCGGACCCTTGTCCGACCCCCCTCTCCCTCTCGGTGCTTGGCTGGTGAGTTCGGCTCCGACATCGGCCTCGGAGCCATCACTGTCGGTGCCGAGGGGGGTTCTTAGCTTCTCGGAGCGGGGACCTCTGGCTCTGCCTGACAGGGGTGCATTCGAGGTCATGCGGAGTGTGTTAGAGCCTGGCTCTACTCCACAGTCGGCTCCGTCCGCCCTTCCCTCTACGGTGCCTCAGGCTAAGTTAACTCACTCCCTCATCCCGGACCGCAGAGATCCAACTCCTCAGGAACCCCCTGTGGGGATTTCATCCTCTTCCGAGGCCTCTCCTGATTTGGCAGAAGAGCCCCCTCGGAAGAGGAAGTGCAAGAGGAAACACATTGACTGACCTGAGTCTATCACATCAGACACAGATTTGGATGATTCTGAGGGTTCCCCCCCGTTCCCCTTCTGAAGATGTCTCATTTGCAGACATTCTGGAGATCCTGAAACAGAGGGGAAATTGGCCAGCCCTCAACCCTTCGGAGGACGAATCTGTGTATCTTGAGGCGTTTGGCTCTCTTCCTTCCACCTCCTGGGTGTCCCCCCCCCCCCTTCGACTCCCTCATGCAGGTGGTTGCTAAGAAGGCATGGACGGCTCCTGATTCAGTGGACCCCACTCCCAGGAGACCCTCCAAGTTCATAACAGCTCCAGCAGACAAACAGTTTTTAACAAAAGGAGTTTCTGTGGATGCTATGGTGGTAGCTGCTGCCACTAAGGAGTTAGCTGATCCTTCAGTACCTGTCCATCCACCTAACAAAGAATCTAGGTCCATGGACAGGTACGGGAAGCGGATGTTCTCGTCAGTGACATTTACCATGCGTTCGCTGAACTACCTGTGCCATTTTACTCGTCTTCAAAGGGACTTGATCAAGGAAGCGAGTGAAATGTTAAAGGACCCTACAGCTGCGGGTTTCCAAGATAAGATGAACACGCAGCTGGCTACCCTTAACTCCATAACCAACTCCTCCATGCGTCTTCTTTCTTACGCGGCTGATGGAGCGAGCAGAGCCGCAGGGACAGGTGTGGCCTTACGTAGGCATGCCTGGATGCGGCTATGCAATTTGCGGACCCTTCAAGACTTCTTTCACGAACTCCCCGTTTGATGGATCATCCCTCTTTGGTCCTCAAGTGAAAGAAACCTTGACTAGGTGCGAGACTGATGGCAAGACCCTTTCTGCCGTCGGAGTCTGTTTTTCTACTCCTTCCAGGCCTTACCCCAAAGGCCAGAAAGGTGGAAAGATGTGGTTCCGTAAACAATCTCAAGGGACTTCGCCTGACGACAGAGTCGTTTCCGCAGAGGCGGAATAACAATGGTAGACGCGCCCTAGGGGCAGGGGGTCCGCAGAACCAGGGCAATCGGGAAGCCTTCCTGACAAGCCCTTTCAGCATCCCTGAGGTTGCCCGACTGCCCATCTTCGGAGGCAGTCGGGGGAAGATTGTCACTGTACCCAGAAGCCTGGCTATCCCTGACTCAAGACAAATGGGTACAGTCCATTTCCGAAGGCTATTCTATCCCCTTTCTTCGCTTTCCAAATCAGTCAAAAAAATCCCTTCCAGATGTTCCACCCGCTCAAAGGGATCTAGCAGCTTTGGAGATCTCAAAACTGCTTGCAAAAAGAGCAATTCAGCCAGTTCCAGCAGACCAGCAAGGATCCGGAATCTACTCAAGGTTCTTTTTAGTTCCAAAGAAAACAGGGGACTGGAGACCAATTTTGGATCTCAGTATCTTGAACAGATCAGTCAAGAAAACAAGATTTCGGATGGTCACGCTGCAATCCATCCTTCCCCTTTTGGGCAAAGCAAACTGGATGTGCTCTATAGACCTTCGGGATGCGTACTATCACATAAAAATGAACAGACGCTCCAGAAGATTCCTCCGCTTCAGGCTGGGAACCAGTCATTTTCAGTTCAGGGCCCTGCCCTTTGGTCTCACCACTGCCCCCCGGGTGTTTACCAAATGCATGGCAGTGGTAGCTTCTCACCTGAGACTACAAGGATTCCAGGTGTTTCCATATTTGGACGACTGGCTCCTCACAGCTCCCACCAAGCATCTCCTCCTGATGGCCAGAGATTACACTTTTCGCGTTTGTCAAAAGCTGGATATTTCAATAAATTGCGAAAAGTCTGTTTTGTCGCCTTGTCGTACTATTACCTACATAGGCGCAAATCTAGATACAATAAACATGTCTGCAAGACTAACACATCAGAGGATAACAGACATTCACAAATTGGTATCACTCCTTTTCAACAACAACAGAATCAAAGCCAGGTTAGTTCTGAAGGTGTTGGGAATTATGGCAGCGGCCATACCTCTACTTCCGTTAGCCAGATACCACATGCGAATCCTTCAATGGATGCTCTTTACTCAATGGTCATACCAGCAACTTCCAATGTCTCACACCAATGTTCTTCATTCCACATTGCTGCAGTCCTAACTATTGGGTAGTCCGCTGTTCAGTCGGCCCGAATACCAAAGTATATGGCTGACGTCGGTCAGGGCGCATTAGACTGACGTCAGTACGTCAGGGTACTAATGCGCATGACCGACGTCATATCCTCAGTCTTTTTTGCCGCATGGTCCGATGCAGAAGCAGTTTTGCGAGTGCAGGTTGGCGTTCTGAAAGTTTCTGAAGTCAAGAGTTTCAGACCGAATCAAAGTTGGTTAAGTACCCCGTTGGGGAATATTTTGTTTTTTTCTTGCCTCAGTATTTAACCGGATGTCAGAAAAAGTGAATAACTGTATTTCTTGTGGGGAAACAGATACCTCATAGGGATTACCATACTTTGTGTATACCTTGTTTAGGGCCTGAGCACAACGTTGTTGGATGCCGCTCTTGTGCTAGGTTTAACAAACGCACTATTAAGAGAAGGTTAGACTGTGCCAGGTTAGTTTTTGGGAAGCGTTGTAATTATAAAATGCCGTCGGATGCTCCGACGCCCGCTTCGCCAAAAGCGCAAGGACAAAGCAGCAAAGCCTAGAGTGGAAGAACCGACAGTCCCGGACGTCGGTTCTTTAGAAGGCTCAGTGGAGCCGGAGGTTCTGCCAGGAGTTTCTTTGGAGTCTCAGGGAGAGACTTTACTGTTACAGGATGTCCTCTCAGGAAGTAGGCCAGGCTGAAGGGGCTTCTCAGGTGGCTGTTCTTCCCTCTCTTCCTAAGGTGGTTAGGGCCTCCCCTTCTGTTTCCAAGGCTTCTTTAAGAGGCAGGCCTAGTTTAGCTTCAGTGGGGTTTCTCCGAGTGTTTCAGGGTCTTTGCCTAAGAAGCATATGCTAAAAATGGCAGAGGATTTGATTACTATGATTAGAGGTTCTATGCCCCCTCCTGATAAGAGGCCTAGGGTGGAACCTGAGTTTGAGAGTTTTGAGCAATGTTCGGAGGCTTCTGAGTCTTCGGCTGAAGACTTGCAGGAGTATCCTCCTTATTCTGATTCTGATGTGGATGATACTACTCCTTCAGCTTCGCCTCCTGAGGATTTTTCATTTTCAGAGACTCTGCATTCCATGAGGGAGCATTTTAAATGGGAAGGTCAAGATTTCTCTGATTACAGGAAGAGGCTTAGGGAATTCTTGTTTTTACCCCAGCATAGGCCTTTAGCTATACCTCCTGTTAAAAATCCAGTTCCTCCTGATAGAGGCAAGGGCTTTGGATAGATGGGGAAAGAAAGTGTATACTTCCACTTTAGCCATGAGGGCGTTGAATTGTCAGTTTCACATGTTAAAATATCAGAATTATCTCCTTTCACAATTGAAGTCTAAGGTGGATGCTCTGGCTGAAGGTATTGAGTGGAAAGAGTTGCAGGATTTAGTTCATGTGTCTGAACAGGTGGGTAAGCATTCCTTGCAGTGTGGTTTTGATGTTGTGCAGGCCTCCTCGAGGGTGGCTGCCACTGGTTCTGTTCTTCGTAGGCACGCCTGGTTGAGGGATCAGAATTTAGCTGAGCATGTTAAGACAAGGATTTTGGATGCTCCTTTACAGTCTGATGTGTTTGGTTCGCCTGTGGAAGCAGTTTTAAAGAAAATGGAGGACAAGGCTAAGTCTATGCAAACTGTTAAGGATTTTTTGCAGGTGCAGCCTCCAAGTTTAGTAGAAATTGGCCTACTAAGGGATGGACATATCCTGCTTATGATTCCCAGTCTAGGGGTAGGTCTAGACGTGGTAGGGGCAGAGCTCAAGGTTCTTTTAGGCCTAGAACAGGAGTTCACCTGCTCAGACTTCTGGTGAGGGCAGGGGTCAGTCCTTTCGTAAACAGACCCAATGACCTGCCTTTTCAGCTGCCAGTACATTCTCGCCTGGCAGCACCTTTGGGAGGAAGGCTGTCTCTTTTCAAAGAAAATTGGGATTTAATTACCCAAGACAGATGGGTTCTGGATATCATTCACCACGGTTACAGGTTTTATTTCCATACCTTGCCTCCTTTCAAAGGCATGCCAGACATTCCTCCTCTACAAAGAAAAGAGGCTCACAAGCAAATTTCTCTGTTGCTCCAAATAGGGGCCATTCAGCCAGTTCCTGTGCCAGAAAGGGGCCTAGGATTTTATTCTCGCCTGTTCCTAGTACCAAGAAGGGGAACACGTGGAGACCAATTTTGGATTTATCTATCCTCAACACTTATCTGGACATTCCCAAGTTCAAAATGTTGACGTTACAACAGCTTTTACCTCTACTGGGCAAAGATCACTGGATGGTAACTTTAGATCTCAAGGAAGCTTACCTTCATGTGCCTATCAGACTAAGTTGCAGGAAGTATCTGCGTTTTCGAGCTGGAAATTCTCATTATCAGTTCTCTGCATTGCCCTTTGGCTTATCTACTGCGCCCAGAGTATTCACAAAGGTTCTGGCTCCAGTGATAGCTTACTTCAGACTAAAAGGAATTCAAATCTATCCTTACTTGGACGACTGCCTGATTCTGGCTCAAGAAAAGGAAGACCTTTACAGCATTTGGAATTTGTGATAGCAGTGCTAAGATGCCTAGGGTATTCTGTGAACGAAATAAAGTCCAGTCTAGTACCCTCTCAAGACATGTGCTTTCTGGGTGTGAGACTGAATACAGCAGCCCAGATGGCCTTTTTAACCCCGGACAAACAGAATCTTTCCAGTTACTTCCATCACCTATCTCTTCAGTCCGGGCTGACTGCAAGGACAGTCCTTCAAGCCTTAGGGTTCATGGCATCTTGTATTCTGGTGCTTCCCAATGCCAAACTGCATATGAGGAAGCTGCAATGGTATCTCAAAAATGTATGGACACAGCACTGCCAGGATTTGGACACTGTCATTCAAATAATACCTTGCATTCAAAAGGAATTTGTGGTGGGCTCAGGAATGTCACCTAAACAAGGGACTCTCTGTGACCCGGCCAGAGGAGAGTCAGATTCTAACGACAGATGCCTCAGACATTGCTTGGGGAGCTCATCTAAATGGAAAGTGGATACAAGACAAGTGGCCTGCCAGACTACAGCATCTACATATCAACATGAAAGAGATGTTAGCAGTCCAGTTTGCATTAATGGCTTTCAAGGAGTTACTTCTTCCAGGGCAGGTGTTGATTCTAACAGACAACACAACTGTCATGTGGTACATCAACAAACAAGGGGGAACACATTCTTACCCGTTGTGCAGGCAAGCAATGATTTTATGGGAGACTGCGCTCAGCTTGCAACTAACTCTTCAGGCAAGGTTTCTGCCAGGAGCACAGAACTCCTTAGCAGATGTGTTAAGCAGACAAATCATGGATCCCCACGAGTGGAAACTGGATCTTCATGTATTTCGAAAATTGACAGTGTCATGGGGAACTCCAGACATAGATCTGTTTGCTTCTCCACTAAACCACCAGCTGCCAAAGTTTTGCACAGAGGTTTCATCACACAGCTTGGAAAGTGGATGCTCTTTCTTTCAGTTGGAAAAATCTTCATGTGTATGCCTTTCCACCTCTGCCTCTTCTCCCAAAGGTGCTCCTGAAGGTGTCAGGCAAGACAAGCCAAGGATGATTTTAATAGCTCCAGATTGGCCTCGGCAGCACTGGTACCCATTACTGAGGAGTCTGGTAAGGAAGCCTCCATGGCCTTTACCTTTGATTCCACACCTGTTGTCTCAGAGGGACGGTCACCTGCTCAATGTCAAGCTACACTCTCTTCATCTAGCAGCCTGGCATATTCTGTTTTGAAACACAGCAGGTCTCAACTTCCTCAACAAGTTTTAAATGTGATTATGGAAGCCAGAAGACCTAGTACAAGGAAAGTGTACGCAGAAAAATGGAAGAGATTTTTATTTTGGAGTGCAGCAAACAATTTGGAGATTTCTGAGCCTAATTTGAGTGTGGCTCTTCAATATCTTACTGAGTTATTGGACAAAGGTTTGTCTTTCTCTTTAAGATTCATGCTGCAGCAATTTCAGCTCACTATGATTGTGACCCACCATTGTTTTCGCATCCTTTGTTCAAGCAATTTCTTAGAGGGGCAAAGAATATAAGACCCCACGAGAGCTCCTACTCCTGCTTGGGATCTCAATTTTGTGTTGGAGAAACTTACTCTACAACCTTTTGAGCCTGCGGCTACTGCTGAATTGAAATACTTGTTATGGAAGACTGCTTTTTTATTGGCCATTACTTCTGCAAGAAGGGTTTCTGAGTTGCAGGCCCTTATGGCGGTAGAGCCTTTTTTGATTTTTCATAAGGATAGGGTATCATTACGTACTAATCCTTCCTTTATGCCTAAGGTGGTTTCTAGTGTGGCTTTAAACCAAACTATTCATTTGCCTACTTTTTATGCAGATCCCCAAAATAAAGGGGAAAAGATTTTGCACACTTTAGATGTACACAGGCAATGCGTTATTATTTAAGCAGGACTAAGGATTTTAGGCAGTCTCAGCAGTTGTTTGTTTCTTTTGCTTTGAGTTCGCAGGGCAAGCCTGTGTCTAAACAAACTATTTCTAGGTGGATTGGGTTTTGCATTGCATTTTGTTATTCCCATCATGGCAAGGAGATTCCAGCTGGGATTAGGCCTCATTCCACTAGGGCTACTGCCACTTCAACAGCATTTCTAAGGGGTGGCAACTAAGGATATTTTGGAGGCAGCTACTTGGAGTTCAGTGCATACTTTCTCTAAGCATTATCACCTTCCTCTCTACTCTAAGTCTAGGGCTGGTTTTGCCACAGCTATTTTGCAAGGCATGTTGTCAGCTCCTGCTTCCTTATGATTTGCCAGCCTCCCTTACCTCTGCTTTGGGATTCTACCCAATAGTTAGGACTGCAGCAATGTGGAATGAAGAACATAGTACAGTTTTGTACCTACCATAAATGTAGATGTTCGAGGATCCACATTGCTGCAGTCCAATTTACCCTCCCTCCTTCCCCTCTGTGTTTAGGGGTGGTTGTGTAGGTGAGGTTATATTCTGGTAATTTTGTATATATTGTACATATTTTTGGTGCAGGTATATTTGGCCTTGTCTTTTTAGGGTCTTCTGACATCTGGGGCAAGAAAAGACTGAGGATATGGCGTCTGTCATGCGCATTAGTACCCTGACGTACTGACGTCAGTCTAATGCGCCCTGACCGACGTCAGCCATATACTTTGGTATTCGGGCCGACTGGACAGCGGACTACCCAATAGTTAGGACTGCAGCAATGTGGATCCTCTAACATCTACATTTATGGTAGGTACAAAACTGTAATTTATGATCACGCAAGCGTGCAAAAATCATCTCATGTGGATGTCTTCCCCCCAGCTCTTGTCGGGAAGACCCTTTGTTCCACCTCCTCCGGTTGCTACTCTGACAACGGATGCCTCCCTGATCGGGTGGGGGGGGCATTATCAGGGCAGGACGGTCCAGGGCACATGGCAACCAAACGAGTGCCACTTGCACATAAATGTTCTGGAGATGAGAGCAGTGCTTTTAGCGTTGCAAGCCCTTCACGACTCTCTTCCCTTGGGAACGATTGCAATCCAGACAGACAATATGTCTGTAGTGTGGTACATCAACAAACAAGGCGGAACCAGATCTTACCCCCTGTGTCGAGAAGCACTCAGACTGTGGCAATGGGCGATTTCTTCTCAGTGTTTTCTGATAGCAACGCACATCCCCGGGAAATCCAATCAAATTGCGGACAAGTTGAGCAGAGCTATACTCATGCCTCACGAGTGGTCTCTGAAAGACTCTGTAGTGAGAGAAATTTTTCTCAAGTGGGGTCAGCCTTGCTGCGATCTTTTTGCTACTCCCCAAAACAGCAAGTGCAGAGAATATTTCACTCTATTCCCTTTACCAGGCCAACCCAGCAGAGACGCTCTAGTCAAAGTTTGGCCCCGGGGACTTCTGTATGCATTTTCTCCTTTCCCACTGATCTCTCAAGTAATACAGAAAGCTATCGCTCAGAAGGCCTCATTGATCCTCATTGCTCCTTACTGGCCTCGACAAGTGTTGTTCCCCTTTCTACATAGTTTTCTCTTGGAGCGACCATGGAATCTGGACCTAGTTCCAGATCTTTTGATCCATCAGTCGGGTCAGTTTCATCGCTCCCCTCTCTGAACCTCACTGCTTGGTTCCTCCAGTTCCAACCTTAGCCAGGCTTCCTCCATTATCTCACTCTGTTAGAGATATTTTGATAGCTTCCCATAAATCTTCCACTCGAAAGATTTATTTGAGTAAGTGGAAACGCTTCACATATTGGGCTCAAGGAAAGGACATAGATCCTTTAACTGCTTCCATCCAACTAGTCCTCTATTTTCTAGCTGAACTCTTCCATGCAGGTTCATCTCCCTCTACACTTAAAGTTCAATTGGCAGCTATTTCTAACTTTCATGTGGGTATTTCTGAATCTGCCCTAATGTCCCACAAGCTCTGCAAAGCCTTTTTGAAAGGAGTTTTTCTTCTCAGACCTCCTATAAGAAATCCTCCTCCTTGGGACCTAAATTTAGTTCTTGCTTCTTTGATTCTTCCCCCTTTCGAACCTGCAGTCTCCTGTTCTTTAAAATTATTATCATGGAAAACTCTTTTTCTGGTAGCTATTACATCAGCTAGAAGAGTTTCAGAGCTTCAAGCACTCAGCTGTCGTCCTCCTTATCTTTTGTTTCATAAGGACAGAGTATCCTTACGAACTAACCTGTCCTTTTTGCCTAAAGTGGTCTCAACGTCAAATCTGAATTAAAGCATTGATCTACCGGTCTTTTTTTCCAGAATACTCCAATAGGTCTGAACAAAAATTACACTGCCTGGATGTTCACCGTCAATTGAGGTACTACTTGGATAGAACTAAACAGTTCAGAAAATCTGATCAGCTGTTTGTCTCCTATGCGGAGAGCATAAAGGGACTTTCAGTTTCAAAGGTATCATTATCCAGATGGCTAACATCTTTGATTTCCCTTGTATATGAAATTAGACATCAAAAGCTGCCTGATAAACCTAAGGCTCATTCCACCAGAGCTTTGGCTACTTCTTTAGCCTTCCAAGACAGACTGCCTATCGACACCATTTGTGCAGCGGCTACTTGGGCTACTCCTCACACTTTCATTTCTCATTACAAGTTGGATTTAGCTTCTAGGCATAGAGCTAACTTTGGTTCCACTGTTCTCAGGAGTCTGTTCCGTTACGCCACCCGGGACAAGGTGCTAGGGGCGGTCCCATCCAGCAAGAATGAAGAGATAGACAACTTAACATATAGAAGTTATGTTCTTACCATAACGTTCCATGTTAGTTGTCTTCTTCTCGCCTTCTTGCGTCCCACCCTCCTTCCCCCTGGCCTGGACAGAC